>NC_135998.1:16620155-16885155 GCF_048128805.1 Centroberyx gerrardi | reverse complement strand
TTAAGCCCTCTCCGGACTGCATTAGTATTACTAGAGGAGGTCTGGTGGTATTTTGTTAGTGATTTTCTCCGACTAGCCAGGTACAAATTCCAGCTGAAATGACCTACTGTATGTTGAGTTAATTCTGATGTTCTGGAGTAATTTAAATCCCATCCGGATCGACATCTTGGTGCTTCAAGCAATTACCGATTTGCGCGCCCAGCTTCTGGATTACAAGAGTCATACAGCCAGTGGCAGAGTACAGCAGCATCACTCTTTAGATTAGATTAAATGATTATTGACCCCATGGGGAAATATGATCGTGGCAGCAGCTGAAGTAATAGGATTCAGCAGGGGAAAAAGACCAATTAAATATAAGCACACAAATGGAATATAAAATAATCAACAAATGGAAGAGATAGTGCATTAAAGCACAGTTTGGTGGCAAGAAAAATAGAGAAAATAGAGTGCAAGAGCTGCTGCGTCTGGTGTTACAATGACACAGAGCCATTTAAAGAGAGTTTTTCCACATTTGGCACATTCACACAGGCGGGTTCCTGCCTTACCACGGTCCTCCAGTAAAATATTTTACCATCCAGATGAGTGACTAAAATTACCAATGTGCGTGGGCAAAATCAAATTACTGACCTCCCCCGGTAATGCTAATGCCATCCGGAGAGGGCTGTAGTCTGTATTTCTAGAATTCACAAGTGGCTTTTTCTGCTGCTCAAAATACAATCAAGATGTGTAGAGTGTTATATTTTAGGAGAGTCGTTAGGTTTGAAAATTGCTCCAACGTTTTTGGATGAGATACAGTGACCAGTTTCTCTGTGTTTTTGTGCACCAGTGGGTAACCGTTATGTGAATGTGTGTGTTTGCATCTCTGCAGGAGCAGAACATGACGGTGACAGGAGGTCTGGCTTGGTGGAATGACTTTGTGGTCGTGGCCTGTTACAATTTCATAGACCAGCAAGAGGAGGTGAGACTGTGAAACCTCACACGCACTTCTACTATTTGCCTCATCATTGCTGCACATCTTTCCCTTTCTTTTTCTCTCTTTCAGGCATTAGTTAAATGTGCGATTTCTATGTAACATTTCCGCCTCTCTCTCTCTCTCTCTCTCTCTCTCTCTCTCTCTCTCTCTCTCTCTCTCTCTCTCTCTCTCTCTCTCTCTCTCTCTCTCTCTCTCTCTCCCTCCAGCTGCGGCTGTACCTGCGGTCGTCCAACCTGGACAATGCTTTTGCCTCGGTCACTAAGCTGCACTCGGACACGCTGCTGCTCAACGTCTTCAGAGACATGGTCATCCTGTTCAGAGCCGACTGCTCCATCTGCCTCTATAGTATAGAGAAGAGGAACGACGGGTGGGCTGCCTTCTACACACACACACACACACACACACCTGCAGCTAGGGCTGGGCGATAAGTCAATATTATCATTTATCGTCTTTCAGTGGAATCATATTTTGGGGATTTTGGAATATTGTGACGCACATTTCTGCTGTCTAAACTGATGATAAATAGCAAATTTTATTTAAGAAAATGAGATATGAAACATTTTAAGGAATATTATTTCTGTTTTGTTTGGCATCACACCTAACAGTTCAATGGGATGAACATTAATTTGATTACTTATGTGGTTTTGCATGCGTCAGCCATATCGTGATATATATCGATATTTTTAAAAAGTCCTAACGATTATCGTGATATTGATTTTCAACCATATCGTTGCCGCTGTCTTTTTGTCCACCTTGTTAGTTGTTACTTGTGAACTATTTGTTTTTCTGTGCTTCTCAACATTAGGACACTATGCCTGATGGCTTTTAACTTTAAACCTAAACCTAGCCTCCAAACCTGTGATGGCCAATTTTCAAAGTGAGCAATGGCCAAAATTCTTCACTTCAAAGATCCAAAATCTGAGTTCTCTTTATAAGTATAGTAATACAGTTATGTGTGTGCATGCAGACAGACAGACCACAGTCACATGACCACACACTCACGCTCACTGCTTAGAGCCGACTGTGTGTTTAAACTGGTTTTCTGTTTTGCACAATTTCTCCCATTCACACACTCAGGAGCACCAGGGAAATCCTTGGCAGCAGTAGCCTTCAGTAGTGTTACTCAGCAGCTTTTCCCTTGGGAAAAGAGGCTTTGAGGAAAATAGACCTAATACCCATCACATGACAGAGTTGGGCCTCAGCTTTACATCTAGTCGTGACTAGTGTGCGTTTGTAATGAACAGTGTTCAGCCAGCCTCAAAGCTTTGGAACATGGTAGAAATCTTAATGATTTTTGCTTGAATATTTGTAGCGACATAATCTTTTACTTGAGTGATATTCCAGTCAAGTACTCTAACTCAACTTTAACTCAAGTTGCAGTGCACCTACCTGAGTAAAATATTTCAGGACTCTACCTCTGGTAATTTCATTTTCAATGTTTCAGAACAGTGTGAACACAAATGTGTATTGCTTAAGAGGTTCAAAGTAAATGAAATTCTCCTTCTTAGCGGTCAAATATTGTCAGCTCTCATGCTGACAGCTTTTTGAAAGATTTCAGATTTCATAGAAAGTAATTCTCCAACTCCTTGTCTCAATTTTTTCTTGTGCTTCAATGCTTTTGTTTCAAACTCAGGACTGTGACTTATATAAGTGTGTACTTGATTTTCCAGTCCCAACCCGTCAGCCAGTGTGGAGTTGCTCCAGGAAGTGTCCATGTCTCGTTACATCCCTCACCCCGCCCTCGTCGTCTCAGTCACGCTCACTTCTGTGCGCACCGAGACTGGCATCACATTCAAAGCCCCGCAGCAGGTAACGCAGGGACACAGTCTGACACACACACACACACAAGGACTGAAATTTGTATCCCTTTTATTGATATTAAACTATCGTACTATTGTGTGTCCATGTCCGTCCCTCTCAGGCCTGCATGGCAGAGAGCATCATGTTGAACCTGGCTGGCCAGCTGATCATGCTGCAGAGGGATCGTTCAGGACCGCAGGTACGAGAGAAGGAGACACCAGCCAACCACAAGAAGCTGGTGAGTCCAAACACCTCGCTTGGAATGACAGGCTTTTCATTTTTCCACCAGGAGTTACATGTCAGCAAATAGATGTTACAGGTGTTACAAATCCTTTTTTTTTTTTTTTTTTTCACTTCTGTCACGTTTTTTTTTATAGTCTCACCTGTCTCTGGCTTGAACATTGGTTTAGCCATACTTTGTAGGACGTATTTCATTTTGGAATCCATAAATCAAGTTCTGAATTAACAACAGACCTGATTTGAAGATGTGTTGGCTACAGCACACTTTCAAATAACCTATTTCATAAGTTCTATTTAGTCCACATAAGTAGAATTTCATGTGGCTTCTAGTAATCTCATTGTGTTTCTGCAGTACTTCCTCAGTTTAAAGAATAAGGAATGCAGCACAACATTTTATACCCGATACAAGCCACCCAGCATGTTGTTTAATGTTAACATCACTAGCTGCTAATGTTGGCCTACTGAACTAAACCAGTGGTGCATTCAGAGTTAAACAGTTGGTGACTGTCAGTTTAAATAGTTATATCAATAGGCTGATGTTGGCCTGATGACATTTTACAACTATGAACTGATGAACTGGCTCATCCATAGCTCACCACTGGCTGATGTGAAAGCCAGTGATGGCTAAGTGATGTCAGCACTTGATGTGATGTTTTGTGAGTAATGACGGTTACATGCACTCCTAGCAACTTCAGTCTTCATAAGTAGTCTCACTCAAATCTTAAGCAAGAGAAGCAGGATGTTAAGTAGCAAAAAATTTTCATTTGCAGTTGGTAAGATATATAAAAGATGGAACAAAAACTGAACGGCTGTCTTTCTCTCTCCCCCAGCTACCGTTTTGTCCTCCGGTAGTGCTGGCCCAGTGTGTGGAGAACGTGTGGACCACCTGTCGCTCCAACAGGAAGAAGCGCCACCTGCTGGAGGCTCTGTGGTTATCCTGCGGGGAGGCGGGCATGAAGGTCTGGCTGCCGCTGTTCCCGCGGGACCATCGCAAGCCCCACTCCTTCCTGTCCAGACGCATCATGCTGCCCTTCCACATCAACATCTACCCGCTCGCCGTGCTGTTTGAGGACGCCCTGGTGCTGGGGGCCACCAACGAGACGGTGCTGTACGACGGGCTGCAGGGAGCCTCCGAGCCGCTGGAGGCGCTGTTCCCCTACTGCACCGTGGAGAGGACCTCCCAGATCTACCTCCACCACATCCTGAGGCAGCTGCTGGTCCGCAACCTGGGCGAACAGGTGAGTGGAGGATCGGATCTCGTCAGCAGAAAGAGGAAATATAATAAACGTACACACACTGAGTCAGTCCTTTCCTCTTCTTCGTTCTGCCTCTCCCCCAGGCGTTGCTGCTGGCCCAGTCCTGCGCCTCCCTCCCCTACTTCCCCCACGTCATGGAGCTGATGGTGCACGTGGTGCTGGAGGAAGAGGCCACATCGCGGGAGCCCATTCCCGACCCGCTGCTGCCCACCGTGGCCAAGTTCATCACCGAGTTCCCCCTCTTCCTCCAGACCATCGTTCACTGTGCCAGGAAGACGGAGTACGCCCTGTGGAACTACCTGTTCGCAGCCGTGGGGAACCCCAAGGATCTGTTCGAGGAGTGTCTCATGGCTCAGGATCTGGACACAGCGGCCTCGTATCTGATCATACTGCAGGTACTGATTGGTTGCTGTGATCGGACAGACACAGTCACACTCTAACACACTACATGCACCTATTCAGTGAGGTTTACAGCAAGCTTTACAGGGATTATCAAACATTTTCAGCCTATTTTCAGGGACCTAAATAAAAAAATAGCCTTACTCTGGAACCCAGTCTAGTTCATATATAGTAGAATTATTTTGATATAATGATCTATAGAAACAAAAGCTGTATGGAACATCATTACATTACAAAATGCTAAGACGGTCTCCTTCTCTTCTTTCTTCCCCCCCTCCCTGTCTAGAACATGGAGGTGCCAGCGGTGAGCCGACAGCACGCCACTCTGCTCTTCAACACGGCACTGGAGCAGGGCAAGTGGGACCTCTGCCGGCACATGATCCGGTTCCTCAAGGCCATTGGCTCTGGGGAGATGGAGACTCCGCCCCCAACACCCACCACTCAGGTGAAGATCTTCAGGTCTTCTCAGTACAGCTCTTTTCCTTTCCTTGCCACTCTTCTTTGACATTGGCAGCAGACATCAGTCAAGGAAAAGTTACATGACAGTCTGATTGTAACTCAAGTGTTCAAATTCAGCTGCTGTCTTAGGAAACCTTAGGAAGTGCAGCACATTGCAGCTTTATACAATACAGTACAAAATGAAATGTGAATTCGTTATCCTTTTGACATGAAAATGCTTTCTATAAGACCAGTACACATTTACGTTCAACACACAGTAAAGCACACACATGCAATACTTCACACTTCAACAGAAACCACCAAAGGTTACAGATGACGCACAGAAACACGTTGTTGATGTGTTGATGTGATTGCCAATTTGTTGTGACGGGTCAGCTGTACATGAGCTAGACTGTTGCATTAACACAAACCTAGTTTAACTCTGTCTCTGTTCTCAGGAACCCAGCTCAACCGGAGGTTTTGAGTTCTTCAGAAACCGCAGCATCAGCTTGTCTCAGTCGGCAGACGCCATCGCTACGGGCAAGTTCAACCTGCAGAAGACCTTCAGCATGCCCAGTGGACCCTCCGCTAAAGGGTATGGACACACACACACATGCACACACACACTGAGGTACTAGTAGTATGACAACCTGTGCAAATCATAAGTTAGTGGGTATATTGTTAAACAGAGCAGTTTGAAAGAAAAGTGTAACAAATTAATCCTTAGTTATGTCTAACAATAGTTTTTGGAAGATTGCTGGTTGAAAAGTGTTTCTGCTCCTGGGTTTTCGCATGTATATATATTCCATGTTATATATACAAGCTGTATATATATTCCACATCTGTGTTGGACCTGCACACTTCACTTTGAGTTTGTCCTTAGCTGAAGACTTTGCTGCTGCGCTGTCTGAGCTGATAACACAGGCTCTATTGTAAGGATTAGTGGCTCATTCAAGTGAAGATAAAGCTGTTCTGATTTATTTGATATCAGTTTTTTTACCAGCTGTCAGTGCTGAACCTACGCAAACAACCCTAAAGCAGACTGACTAAACCTTCTCTTACTGAGAGGAAACATAACTGATGTGACGACTCTCTTCCTCCCACTGTCTCTTGTACAAGTGCCAATGAACCCAGGCCTGTTGGTCATTATCTCAATTCATTTCACAATGATATATTGTGAAAGGAATTATGATATATTGCTCAACCTCTCTTTCCCTCTGCATGAGGTCTCTTCCCATTCCAGCCAGCAGGTCATGCTGAGGCACATTTCCTCTGCTACATTTAAATAACAGCTCATTTTCTTTCTCTCTCTTCCTCTTCCTCTTCCTCTCTCCATCCTTTCCAGTCGGGACGTGGAGTGTGCGGAGAACATGTACATTGACATGATGCTGTGGCGCCACGCCCGCCACCTCCTGGAGCAGGTGCGCCTTCGGGACCTGGGCTGCTTCTCTGCCCAGCTGGGCTTCGAGCTCATCGGCTGGCTGTGCCGCGAGCGGAACCGCGTGGCCCGCGTTGAGGACTTCGTTACGGCGCTGAAGAGGCTCCACAAGGACTTCCTCTGGCCCTTCCCCGTCATTCCTGTTGGCAGCCTCAGCTCACCGCTGAGGAACGGACGCTGTCGCACAGGTGAGTCACGCAGGATCCAGGGAGCAGAGGAGCACTCTGGGAAACTGACGCACTGAAGGAGTCCGTTTTTACAGCAGTTTTTTAAATGGTTCTCTTGACTTTTTGTTGTTTGTTTCACACATCAGAAATGTCTCAAAACATGGCACTTTGGACGTGAAGTTAGGCTGATTACTGACTCAAGGGATATCGCAAAAGACAAACACGATAATTTCAGTGTGTTTGTATTTTACATAATCTAGGGCTTTATCTCATCACTTCACGATTTCTTTTGCTGTCCTTCCAAGTGCTGAGCACGCGGCTCTTGAAGTCCCAGTCGGCCGACAGCCTGTTGAACAGCGACATGGACACAGCGCCCCCTCAGGCAGCTCCCAGGAACCACACCTGGCTGGACGGCCTGGGGCCGAGGGCCAAAGACATGGACTCTGCCACCTCCACTCACTCCAACCTCCACACACCGCAGACACACGACGCTTTCCTCTCGCCGCTCACCAACAAAGGTAGTGACACCTGAATACTTCTCTCTGTCATACCACATCTACCTATTGATCTCTGTCATAAACTCAACTGAACTCGCTTTCTTTCTCCAATATCCTCCCTCATAACACATCGTATCTTCTTCTTCTTCTTCCTCCCTTTTCCTTTCCTCTCCTCTCAGTGGAGGAGTACAGTATTGGCTCGGCCACAGACCTGACGGAGACGAGCTCGGTGGTGGACGGCGACTGGACCATGGTGGACGAGAACTCCTCCACTCTGAGCCTGAGCCAGGCTGAGCTGGAGCACATCTCCATGGAGCTCGCCAACAAGGGCCCGCACAAGTCCCAGGTGCAGCTCAGGTGAGACGCCGACACCAAAGTCCAGCACACAATGATCACATCTGTTTACCATTGTGGAGATCATAACCAGCGTTTGGGATGATTGTGTGCTTCAGTGTGAAACCGAAGCCGGTGTTTGATAAACTAAGGCTCACTGTGCGCCCCCGTGTCGTTCAGGTACCTCCTCCATGTGTTCATGGAGGCCGGCTGTCTGGAGTGGTGCGTGGTGATCGGTTTGATCCTGCGGGAGGCCAGCGTCATCAAGCAGGTGATCGGCTTTCTGGACAGCCCCGAGGTTCCCCCGGAGACCGTGCAGAGCGTCCGCAGCGGCTTGTTGGCTGTCGACTCGTGGGCCTCCACTGATTGGTGGGTTCAGCACACACCCTCTGCAGATGTGTATTTATTCCTCCCCTCTGTCTCTCTTTCAGTTCTATCCATTAACCTTTGTCCTTATAAATAGGGTTGGTCAGAATATGCTTGATTTTTTTTTTTATTATGTTTTTTAAGTGCTGGAACATGTTTGACTTCATTGTGCTGGTTTGGGCAGCTGTCATAACAAATGTGCCAATAGCATAGTAATATCTTAAGTGTTCTCAGTCTTTTTAATGATTTCGGCAATTTCAGTATGGGACAATGATATTGTGGTGAAGAACTGATATCCAGTAGCATCACGCTAACCTTTTCCTCTCCTCTGTCTCTCCTCTTTCCGCAGCCTGGGATACAAGCCCTTCCTGAACCTGATCCGGCCGCAGCTGCAGCAGCTGCTGGAGTCGGCGGCTGAGCAGGTGCAGCCCGAGGCCTTCCAGCCCACCAGCCAGAGCTCCAAGCTGGGCGGCCCCGAGGGGCTGGGGGGTCCCGCCTCGCCCCGGGCGGAGGACAGCAGAGGAGTCACAGCTCCACTGGGCCTGGCCCTGCCCTCCCTAGAGCCGCCCGGAGGCTTTTCCAGACCCCCCTCTGAGGACTGCCCTCCCGAGCAGACAGAGGAGCAGGGGGAGGAGGAGGGGGCCTATGACTGCACCCTGTCCTGAACCTGGAGCCCCTCAATCTGACCTGTGAACTTTGGATCCCCAAGGGAAAGGAGAAAGGGAGGAGGACGCAGCAGCAGCAGCAGTGGCTGACTGGAAATAGACTTTATTCGTGTGTGTGTGTGTTTGGGTGTGTGAGTGTATGTGTGTGTGTACACAGAAAGTACCTCTCCTGCAGGTTCTTACTTCAATCAGTGTTATCCGCTCTTCAGATTCCCCCTTTAGCGGCCTGTGTAGACTGGAGCCACTGTGGACTCTGAACCACCAACAGCAGAGCGGCAGACGCCCGACTGGGACAAACAACCGGGGAAACGGACCGGTGCGACAGTTCCTTCTTCTAGCAGGTGTCGTTTTACCAAAATGTGCCGTTAGAAAGAAGCCCACCTGCGTCTGCACCGGGAGCGTTTCCGCTCTTGGTCGTGGCGGATTGTAGTTTGCGAGTTTGGAACCTGCGGACTCGCGCAGGAAAGCACCCGGCTTTCTATTCCAAGACAGATGTTTTGTATGAAACTTTTCCTTGGCGCTCATTCAAGTGCAACTGGAGACCTTGAGATTTTTCTTTTCTTCTTCTTTTTTTTTTTCCACTGTCCAGACAAAAAGCTCTATTGTATCCTCCGGGTGGTGCAAACAGTGCAAGGATCAGTTCAGTAGCGAGACCTGTTTGGTGTATCTGGTCGTGGCATCATGCTAAACTGCTCAGCATATTGTAGAACAAAGCTCTAGTCATCAACCATTTACGAGATGCACTGAAGTGTGTGTCTGAGCCTGTGTGTGCGGTTGTGTTTGTGTGCACAAGAGGTGTTTCATACTTTCATACCTCATGATTTTAAAATATTTTGTGATACCTTTTTCGATAATGTAATGATGTACCAGATAGCATTATTATTATTTTTCTACCAATTATACCTTGTTCCCTTGGAGTCCCCCCCTTAAAAACCGATCATGGTATGAATTATATGTAATATTTTGAGAAACGATAACCGTAAGATTTCTAAGAAAAATCCACTATAGCGAGTATAGACCAGCTTCTGACCACTGAGCAGGACCTCTGTTTGTGCGGTATTGCATGCAGCCGATAAGGGTTCAACAAGTCCGGGCTTTTTTTTCACAAAGTGTCTGAGGGAAGCCTGAGCCAGTATCAGCCATCCGCTGCTCTTCTCCGTGTGGTCTGCTTTTAAATCAGCAAGCGAAACAGATGAGGGATCAGCATTTAGCCTTCCTGAGGCGCGTTGTGAGCACAAGACCCGAAACCGCGCCGACGAAGGCCGGATTCTTGGCCGGTCGAGGCGAGATGGTCTCAGTGCAATAAAGGGGTTTCGGGAAAACCAAATCATATAAACGCTTTATCCACCTCATACACTCTTACACACACATGCTTGTGGGGTTTTCTGGTTATCAGTGGGTCTCTGTCCCGGAGATCCAAAGGGTTTTTCTCCGTCGTCAGCGAGGCAAATCATTGATATTGTATTATTGAAGCCATCCAATTCAATAGATAACGAATTTTACTCCTCCCTTTGCAGTAGGAATATCATTTGATGCACGCTTGAGTCAGTATCGTTTTATTCAGAGTGAGGATGAGGTGGATTTTGTTGTTGTCTGTTGAGTGTGGAAGACTTAATGTGACCCAGAATGTCCCTGGTTTTATGATAAGGACTTACATTTCACTCGGAGGGTACGGCAACATGCATATCAACACATTGAATCACTCGAGACTGATGACGATGACTAAGGATTTCTCCATGATGTGTGTCTGTGTGGAATTTGAATGTGTATGCCACATTGTATTGAGTATGTTAGTATGTTTTGGTGACTACGCTCACATGGAATTGAGATTTTATTGTATTAGTCATCACTATTACTATTATTTATTGGTATTATAGCTGATTGATAATTGCTAAATTGATATCTTGAGGTGTGCTCAGTTTGTTTTTATGACCCATAGTAAGATGTTGGAAAAAAAACAACTTTCCCCTTGTAGTTAATCAAGTCCTATATTGGCTCTCTACCACAAAGCACTAAAAAGGCTTATCACAAATATGTCAGTATTATATTGTGCAATGTATTGAAATGTTACTCAGCTTTATTTTTTGTTTTGTTTTATCTTGCTCGATTTTTCACTTTTCCCCATCTATTTGCTGTCACTTTTCATGATAGACCAAATTATATTTTCATCTTAATTTTTGCTCTCTTGTTGGTGCGTACAACATGTGTTGGGTGTGGTATCTATTGGTTCAGTTTAAATTTCGATTCTCATATGAATCCTATGTTATAGATCGACTGTATTGTTAGAACACTCACTAGTTAGGAAAAGGGCAAAATGACTACGCGGCACAGCGTTGCTGTCGCTCACGTGCTGCCGTCACTTAATTGATCATGTTGCACCCTAGTTCCAGTAGGCGTTGGTTTCCTGCCCGTCTCCACGTCAACAAGCCTACAACTAAACTAGGCTGCTCTGCTGTACGGTTTACTTCACTTGAAACGGTAACTTGGTGAACCAAAGACTTTCGTTCAGAGGCCTTCTGTTTTAACTGGTCGCTCAGACCGAGCGCTCGAGTCGTTATGCAGAGGTAGAACAAAACCTCGCCCTCCGACCCCCTCATCACAAACACAACAATTGATGCTCAAAACAAATATTGACATCATACAAGACAATTTCCTACGGAAATGAATATTGCAGAGTTTTTAGGTTTCCGTCTGTGTGGACGAGGAGCAGCTTGCTGGGTGTTTCTCCTCAGGAGCGGTACTTTCACTCAGAGGCGGACAGCGCTCCTTCCCTCCTGTGTACAGTTTAAAGTTTAAAGTATTGCCTGTTTCCTCACTCAGAACAAACATTACTTCTGGGTCAGGGAAGGCGGACATCCTCAATGCAGTGTAAAGATACTCTCTTGTACAATTACCTTTTCTACTCATGTTTGGTTTTCTACTTCATTTTTTTTTTCTTGTACATAAAGACCAATAAATTATTTTTAAAAACAGTGCTGGCTGGTTTTGCTTCATTGACTACAGCTGATTCTTCATTAAACCAGAAATTGTGAAAATTAGCATTTTGTTTTTTGCATAAAGAATAATGGAGGATAACACAACCAACAACATTAATGTAGTAAGCACTTTTATTGCTGTACAAGTGCTAATTTAATTCAAGCTTTTTGCATAATGTAAAATCATCCCGTCCATTCAATAGGAGATGGATACCCTGTTAGAGCAACAGATTACCAAATTAATCCCAATAATCCCAACAGTCATTTCGATCACTTCATTCCAACTAACAGATAAATACGCAATAAAAAGCAGAACTCAGCAGTTCAAAGGAAAAATAGTCTATAATTGTTAAATTATAGTTAAGTTATTTTAAAGTGTCAAAAAAATCAAACGGAAAAGAAAAATACTTTTTGAAGAATAGAATGATCTGTCTTGTTTTATAAAAACTTAAATTCAACTTCCAGGACAAACACTGAAACATAAGAGTTATAGAAAAAGGCATGGGTGAAAGTTGAAGATGTTTTAGACAAAGACACAGTTCAGGTAACATGAGAACATCCTAAACAGATTAAAAAAGAAAGAAAAAAATGAGATACTCGTTCAACAACAGGCATTAAGACATTTTCATTTGTATCCCAAAATATAATTCACTTTTAACAGTTTACTTGTCAAGCTGATATGCAAGTAGGTGTGGATTATTTAAATACATTTTTTTTAAAATTGTATTTCATGACCGAAACGTTAAATGTGATGATAGAACTATGGATAAAGCTAATTCCAAGTGCGAGTTTGCATCAAGTTGAACATAAACGACATACTGCGCAGTGCTTGGTCGATCTGTCAGTCTGAATCGAGTTAATATTAATACACCAAAGTAACTCTAAAGTTTGTTTCTCTAAACTGAGTCCTCTAGCAGCAGGGTAAAATCGCTCGACACAAAAGCCTTTTAAAACAGTGAGAGTGCACCAACAGCATTAGATGAGCTACTTCACAGCGTTAACGTCAAGCTTCCTCCTCCTCCTCCTCCTCCTCCTCTCCCACAGCAGCTTCCTTTCTTTTACAGCAGTTTTCTTTCCGCCTCTCTTTGCTTTTTAAAGCAGCCAGACCCCTCTCCCGATTCGACAACTACCATCCCATTTTAATAACGTAATAAATAAACACTTGACAAAAAAAACCAAGTAAAGTGTCTAATTTCCGCCGCACCTTGGAATGTCGCTGACTCGTAAGAAACTCTGGTCTCTGAATTGAGGAAAACGGTGAAATCTGAACAGTCGGTGCACAGCAAAGACAGCCGAGTACACAATGTGTTCACTGCAAAACAAAAACAACAACTGCTATTGTGGTGGTTATAAATAAAAAGGCAAGCTTGAGATGAATTCAATTTACCAGATATGGTGCTGAGAGGGGTTTACCAAACTCATCTGCTGTGTTTCCTTTCCTCCAATCAAAATTAACATGGAAATTAAAACACTATTAGAACTGATTTTTAGAAAAATAACTGATTTATATTTGTTAATAAAGCTTTTGCTCGCTAGACACTCTGTATAACATCAGATTAAGTACTTTCAATAAAACCATTTTAGATCCATCTTCATTTACAGTGGCGACCCCCTTTGGTAGCTTCTGTCTCTCTGCACAGCACAACCAAACACACACACACACACACACACACACACACTGCAGGTCCTGCTCAGACACTCGGCTTCAGATAAACCTCTCTCGTCAGACGTGAAGTCCGTCCACACAGATTACCTTTTGTGCTGTCATGCTTTTTCAGAAGCCCTGATCACTTTTTACTCTCTAAAATGGAAAGACTGATTTCTCCCTGTGCAGAAACTTTTGTAAAGACTGGGGCCTTTATGGTTCAGGTTTCCTAGGACAGTTGTGCTGACCGGACCCGTTAACAGTGAAGTTCAGTACGACCACGGCTTCAGACCAGAGACCCTCGATCAATAATCCTATTTCAACAAGTTTGACACATAACGTCGGCTCCTTTCTGAGCCAGTTGGGGGGGGGGGAAACCACATCAGTTCATCCTCCGTTCACAACCCCAGTTAATTAAATATCCATGAGCTACTGATGGACAACAACAAGAAAAATGCAGCGAAAAAGCCGGCTCACACCTCTCAGCTAGTCGATCACAGTGCGACACACACCTGGCATGAAACAAGAGAAGAAGAAAAACCCTTTCAGTCCTTTTCCTTGTGGTTCCTTTAGTGTTTAGCTGTGTCATTACAACCGTAACGTCTGTTACAGAGGAAGCAGAAGGGAATAAGATATGATTCAATATGTTCAAAAGAGGAAGAAAAATCACTAAATGAGAAGTTAGCAAAACCTCTACACAAGCCACAAATCAGGCAAGAGCGTCTGATTAAAAAGGCAATACAGTTTCATTTTTGTTTTTTTGTAAATCTTATAGTTGGAGTGATTTTTATAACAGCAGCTGGTATAGGCGTAAAGCACATTGATTGGTTTTATATTTTGATTTTGGAAGGGACACATGGAGGCCGGGCGTGTCTCACACTGCGGTCAACTGCCTCGATCGCCTGGCTTTGTAAGGCTTCGTCACTCCGAACGGGTCGCTTTAAAAATCAGCAGTTGCTTCAAGCACAGCGGTAGTTTTCTGTGTTTTTGCTCCTCAGGTGTTACACATCATGCATATAGGAAAGAGTACAGTGGGATGATCCGCTTTCAAATAGCAAGAGCTGTTGAAGGCTGTGGCAAATTTGAAGTCTAAATCTTCCAAAAGACAACAATTTACATAAAAATGCTGTACAGTGCGGCACTTGATAGCATTAAGACCACTGAGACGTTTCGTGTCCGGAACAGTAAACATGTATGCGTCTTAGGAAGCAGAACTGTAAGGCCTCCTTCAGGTCAGCGCTCCTCCGTTTGTGTGGCTGAAGCCAAATTGACAAAATGAAATCACAAGGACACATCACTAGGATGCTGGGAGATATTCCTACTGAATAAACCGATACAGGACGACAACTCCTGCTCAGCTGATCTCCTAAATGCACGACTACGTCCCAGAACTAGACACCAGAAACCGCCTCACTCCCTCTCTGACCGTGTGATCCTGCAGCAGTAGTCAACATGCCGGGATGAGCGGCACACAGTGTGACACAAACCTTTTGTTTCTAAACATAGATTTCATTTGTGTACGTCTCCCACATCCGGGACTGAAGGCAAAGAGAGGGGGGAACGGCTTCCTGGTTCTTTCATGGCACAGTTATGCCAGTTATCAGCCAAACAGTATGGGGCTGCAAACACCTGGCACAACTGTTGAGATAAATGTATTTTACTGTTAACTACCTCAAAACAAATCTTCTATATTTTAGTAGAAAAGCTGAAAAACATGACGATGCTGCTTCATAACCCATCAACAGACCCTTAGCTAAATAGTAGAAACTCATCAAAAGCCCTTTCCACAAACTACATGAACATCCAGCAGCTAACTTTGAATTAACGTCACATCAGAATGCCAGTCAGGTGCCATTCATGCAGACACAGGCCTAATTTGAAAAACTGTCTATTCAGCTATTTAGGATCAAGTTATTTCTGGAAATGAACCATTTCTCTCCAGATATATGTTACGATCTACATTTAAGTCACCTAAAGTATCCATCAACCACAGTTAGTGTATGGCTAAACCTTCCCAACAATAACATTCAAACCTATCTTTACAACCCCAGTATCTGTTGTTAGCACTGTCCCCGACACCAGCTGTGGACAGTGGCGGTGGGAGTGGTGACAGTGACACGGTGGTCTATGGGTTAGGCCGTGTACAACGGATAGATATAAAACGGGTCATTTCTAACTGGCTTGTGGCTGTGATACCGATGGCCCTAGATAGAGAAGCGCGGTGCACCATGAGTGTGAAATGCCAGAAGATACATTATATTAGAACTGAGCCTGGCTTCCACAGTAACACGCACTACAAGAAATGATGGTGATGAGCAAGAAACGACTGTGCTATGAGCTGTCTCCGGCTGCACCAATAAATAGTTTTACATTCTTGGATACATTAGAACATTAAGTGAGAAAAGAAAATTGAAATGGACAGACTGTGCTCCAACACAGGATTTAAAAATGAAGAACAAGAGTTCTTACTAATTTGACCGTACTGGCACTCGTCCCTGGGCTGGAGAATTTGCTAGAAGTTTCTCGGCTGAGAGGCGAATACAGACACACACCGGCCACCCAGACACCTGCAGAATGCACGCATTACTTTTTTAGTCATTCTTAACTATTTCACAGTCTGTCTACAGCTGACAGCCAAATGTGACAAATATGTTAAATTCGACACGGCTAAAGTACATATGTGTATTTCCTCTACACACAGAAAATAAAAGGCAAAATCCAGCCTTTTATAGGGTGAATAATATAAGGGTTTGCATATATATATGTGACGATTTTAACATTTGGTGTTTTTTGTTTATTTATGACAATATATGAAGGATTTCATTCCAAAAGTTAGATATAAATATCTATCTACACTTGGTTTGCCATTTGCTAACAATATCCAGTTTTTGGGGGGATTTTTAAATTTCACTGTGTAACTATTAGGCTAATACCAAGGTCCGATTAACCAATCTCCACCTGTCTTGGCCAATTACAAAAAAGATATTCATTAGTGCTGCTGGAGACGACTCGTAGCATAGGTGACCTCAACTCAAGTTTAAAAAGAAGTAAAACCGCTATTACAGTGACAGCAAATCTAAATAATTTCCACATGAAACAGAACGAGTTAAGTGAAATTGACACAGTTTATGTGAGTGCAAGAGTTGCATTGCTAGTTGACACATCCCCACCCAATCACCTTCTCTGTCTTAAGAATGGACCAGGCGAGGGAAACATGCTTCAGTAAGTCGCAGGGCCTTTTCACCGCCCTTGTTACCCCCCCCCCCCCCCCCGACTCCTGGCCTCCTCAAGCTTTAAAAAGACCACTCCAACCCAAAATCATTTATGTTACTTCCAGGTCTCTGCACGTTTACCTGAAGACGCCAGGTATTTGCATTTGTCGGAAGATTTAAGACCATAGAAAAGTATTCCCATCCACGCGAAATCTAAATATTTTGAGGAGGACTGTTCCTTTAAAGGGATGCCTTGACATTTTGATTTCAGCCTGTTATTTTCGTTCAACAGCCACTTGTCACATTACAGCAAAAGAGTTTCTGCATCTGCACGGCAGGTTCCCTGACAGTTACCCTAAAAGCAGATTGTTAGCATTCCTCGCTGAAATCCATGGTTACACCCAAGGGTTTTAGTGAGGAATGATAATGAGCCATTTCACGGTTAACTGATTAGCCAATACAAAAACCTATCTGCCCATAATATAACAAGTGCGTGTTGAAGAAAAATGACTAAAGTTCAAAGTGTCAAAGTGTCCCACTTAGCTTGGGAGACGGGTGAAATGAAAGCAGCTCTTTTTTCCCTGTAAGATTTAGTAGCTTCACTGGAGCTTCAACTCCCCACAAGCCCAAGTAGATCCATCAGTTCACCACTACATCTACAGTGCAGACAGTGGTAGTGGTGTCATCTCTTTTGCAGTAGAAGCTAGTGACACAGCTATTCTGAGAACGCCTCCTGTCCGAGTGGTGGCCGATAAAGAGAGCGCAAGGGAGGTAGACATGCAATGTCATTCATACAAAAAGAGTCAGCAAGAGTGTTAGCATGAGAGTAAGAGAAGGTAAGAAAGGGGGAGGGAGTTTGCGAGAGAGAGAGACGATGGGGAAGGGAGTGAAATCGAGTGAGTAAAGCAAGAGCAGACAGACTGAGGGACAGTAAAAAAAAAAAAACAGACCCTTCACCCCCTTGTTTCACCAACCCAGGAGTGACCGTAGGGCTTGTGGTACCAGTGCATTGGTCAGTGAGTTAGTCCGTCTGTAAGTTCTACGTACGGTAGGTAAGCTTACTTCTGGCATGTCTCAGCGTGTCTTCCTGCTTGGTTAGCTACTAAGCCTACTGACACAGTGATGGGGGTCTCTCAGGCAGGCTGGGAGGGAGCTGAGTGTGTGCGTGTCCCATTCTGTATGTGTGTGTGTGTGTGTGTGTGTGCGTTTGTGTCAGAGTGAAAAGGCGGCAGGGCCCATCTGCTGATCCTCAGTATTGTTCCTTGAAATCTCTTCTCTCTGTTTTGGGCCGCTGCAGCCGGTAGCTCTCCTCAGTATCAGCCTCTGTGGTTTGTGGCTTCCTCAGTATCGGTACATGTCGTAGGTGCTGACCCAGGAAGAGGGAAAAGCCCACGGGGGAAACCTGCGGAGGATATCCTCCAGCTGAGCAGTCCTCTGGTCTGGCCCAAAGAAATAGTGAGAGGAGATGGCTACCGAGATCATCCCCTCCGGACCTGAAGGGTCTGGGTCCCTGGGAGGCTGAAACAGAGAGAGAGAAGGAAAGAAACACCATCAACATGCGTCAGTAAACACAACTCAGTACGTGAACACACATGTGCAACACCAGAGGGGATATGTGTGTTCAAACACAGTCCAACTCATAAAGACGGGTATAAACTTGGCCTGAAGATCAGAGCCAAGCTCTGGCAGTAACTAATCTGTAGACATCACTGGCTGAGGCCCCAAGGTGCCGTTTCACGTGATGTCCAGAAATCCCAGGAATGAAAAGAATGACTCAGAAAAAAAACTTAAAGTACAAACTCCTGTTAGACGTTTGATAGTCTGTGAGAGATTTACACATAATTCTAAGCCAGGACAGCAGTCTTCAAAAATATATGACACACTAAAGGCCCATTCACATCTAGAACGACAACTATAAAGATAGCTATAAACGCTAACGATACATTGTTTCTCAAGCATTCACATTACAAGGATATTGTTTCATTTTGGTCCGTGAGTTTTCAGACCAAAATGGAGGATGATTACTTTACTGACTTGCTTTTACTTTACTCGCTCTCTTAAGTCACTAAATGAAATAGTCATAGGATTTGGATTCATGAATTGCTGCAAAGGAGAGATGAGCTGGGAGGATCAAATGCTGTTTTTAGTTTAAACATTTCTGCAGAGGGGATGGCCTTTGTCAAACAGTGCCGAGGTTCCTCTGGACTTCTGTGATAAGTTCCTCATCAAATGAAGCCAACACTGCAGTGAACTACCGAATTCTCCGCCCCCTTCTTTCTCAGAACTTTATTCTGATGGGTTGAAAATGTTTTAGTGTTGTCTCCACATCCCAAAAAAAAAAAAGTTACAGTTATCTTTTTGGATGTTTCTATAGTTATCGTTGCAGTGGGAACACAGACATTCAATTTACTTGGAACGATTTAAATTGTTCTGTAGTTATAGTTATCTTTAGTTTTTTTTTAAAAGTAAGGTTAGACAGTTACATTAAATCAACACTATTATTGGAGAATATTTTCCAGTATTTTGAATTGATAGACTTAGTTTGTCAAATTTATCATTGGAAAATATTTCCATTATAAGGGTGAAAGCTGAAGGGTCATATTGGGAAACATTTATCTTTTCACAGTAGGCAAATAAACTTGCTCCAAAATAAGAATCTGTTTAAATAATTTCCATAACAAAACACATCAACACACAACAGCACGGGGATATGAAATGTTGATAAGTAGAAGGCGGTACCTGTATTTCAAACCAGAAGGTCCATGTGGGGGCGTCAAGGCCATGGGAATAGAAGATAAAATATTCTCCACTCAGGTCGAACTGGGGCGTCCCGTCCCCGAAGGACCAGGTGGAGAGGCTCGCCCCTCGGTGAGGCATCAGATACAGGGACATGTGGCTGGGGCCTGCAAGGGACAGGACAGGACATAAACACATAGTACACACACACAAACATGCACACACACACACACACATACACAACCAAGTTAACTGATCCATACATAAGAGAAATGGGAAAATGCGTGCATTACAGTATTGGCAGAGTTTAAATGTGCAAGCATGGCTATAATGTACGGTTACTGAACCGCTCAGCACTGGGAACCCAAATCTTAAATGTATTCAATTCTATAAATTTTCAAAATGCACTACAGTTGTAAATGGCTTGGTGAAAAATACTTCACTGTGTAGGACCTGCAAGTCCTAGCAAGACACTTTTAAATTAGATCTCTGCTGATTGGGCCACATATAGCGCGCCTGACCTTTGACATGGAAGGTCATCTTGACCGTTCCCCAGCTGGTCTCCTCTCTGGACAGCAGGCTGAACTCCACAGGAGAGCTGGGAGACACTTCTGGAGCCGGGAGGTACCAGTTCTTCCTACGAATACACACACCAAAACACTCATGAATGTACTGGACAGTGCAAGGTATGAAAGGACACACCCCGTATACAAAATAATACATTTGTTAAATTATGCCATATTTATTAGTCTAGACTCTGGAGTGATAACGAGCATAAAAACAAAGCTGCGAAGTGTACTAGAAGGCTGTGCTACTGACTTGCTGAGGAACTTGACTGGCAGGAACCAGGGGAAACCGCAGAAGGGTCGGTCCTCACTGCAGCGGGTGCGAACGTCGTCGTTGATCTCGGGGATGTGGGGCGTGACGTACTGCATGCCGGTGTAGTCGAAGCTGTTGATCCACAGGCCCGAGTCCCGGCTCTCCACCTGGCCCTGGAGGTTGTGGAAGGTCCGCGTCGTGTGCTGCAGGGGGGCGGACGAGGCAACGACTTAGGGAGACGGAGCTAAAGGTGTTATCTTAGTGCATGTCTGTGTGTAAGGACTGACATAACCACAGTGTTGAGTTCCAAAGTTTCTCACAAGTACAGTAAAATGTGAAAATTTGCGCTTGTAATCACACACTCTCGAGGGTAAGAGCTTATTAGGGTTAGAGTTTGGTTTAAACTTCTAGTGGCAGCATCTGTAGTGTGTGTGTGTGTGTGTGTGTATAGTCAGTTTCAGATATGGAATAGGGCTGAACAATTAATCGATATTTTATCGAAGTCGCAATATGGCCTACTGCAATTTTCAAATCGCAGGAGGCGCAATATTTGTTAAAGGCGAAATGTGTGTCAAAATACCATTTTAAATTAAATATTGTCGTGCTGCAGAGATGTCCTGGCCTACACATCATATTCTACAGACTTAAGAAAACATCTTTGTTTGGTACAGATCCCCGCAAAAATCACACCATAATCATTTTAAAACGTTTTTCAATGAAAATGAGAATAATGATGTAAAAATTATCATTCCCTCTAATATCGCAAATCATATCGCAATTGCAATATCAGTCAAAATAATCGCAATTAGATATTTTTTCAAAATCGTTCAGCCCTAATATGGAATACATAAGTTCTCTAATAAATGCAGCGAATCAGGCTGCCTTTATGCCCCAATGCGTAGGAGAACACATTAAAAGGCAATACCATGTGGGGATTTATGTAACTATGCTTCAGTGCGTGACTAAATATCTAGAATGAATACATGTGTGTATGTGTGTGTGCGTGATGCAACTCGGGACCTGCAGGAAGACTCGCTTTGGCCGTGGGCTGTCTGCACTGGCTGAGTAAGGGAACACGAGGCCACAGGACACCAACAGGAACATGATGGTGAAGACGGAGCCCAGGCCAGCCAGGATCCACTTAGTACTCCTTACCAAGTAGATGAAATGGAGCTGACAGAGAAAGAAAGAGAGAAACATGTCACTGGAAAAAAGCACACAGCCATCTGATTGGAAATGATCACCGATATGAGAAAGAGATCTGATTTTGTCCATTGCTGTCTAAATGACAGATAATGAATCAAAACTAGTTTTTCCAGTAAGTGACTCCTCTGAAACAGATTAGCTTGTGCAGCTCTGTGACTTAAGAGAGCATTTCATTGATTCTGATTCAATCACAATGCTATTATTACTCAAACTGAGTGCAGCTTTCAATACGGTCGACCATAATGTACTCTTAAATTACTCTACATTGTTCTCTCATGGTCTAGGTGCCATCTACTAGAAAGAAAGCAACGCATCTTCCACAACAATAAGACCTAAGAGTTATTGTAATGTGGACATTGGTGTTCCTCCATCTACACGCTGCCGCTCGGTGAAATTATCCATAAATTTGGCATTTTATTGTTATGCTGACGACACTCAACTCTATAAACCCGCCAAACCAAAAGACCACTTCTATTTCCTAAACCTGTCAAACGTTGGATGACAGAGATGTTGGTTATTGAACCAGCTAGATACAGGTATCAGTTTGAGAACACTGCTCTAAATGTTTATAATTGTGTGATTTCCCAGAGCGCTGCTATGAAAAATCTTGGCGTTACATTCGATGCTCCTCTCTCATTCTGCATCGAACATCAAGGATGCTACTAAAATGGCGTTTTACCATCTTCACAAAATTGCTAAACTTCGACCCATTCTAATAACAGCAACGCAGAAACCTTAGTACATGCATTTTGTATTGCAAAGACTTGATTACTACAACATCCCGTTCTCCAGTTTACCAAAGGCTACATTTAAAATCTTCAGCTCGTACAAGATGCTGCTGCCAGAATCTTGACCACAAAACACCTGTCCTGTCCTAGCATACACTGGCTTTTTCTTAACCTGCTCCCTTTCTTTGGAACAGTCTCCCACTTGCGATTAGAGAGGCAAGCTCTAAAACTTTGGTCATCCCTAGCTTTGCACAATTACTGGGAGTGACTCAGTCTCTTCAGTAAGGTTAGATCAGTTAGCTAGCACCAGCTCAGGTTCCTGCCGATGGGAATTTAGTTTGCCTGTCCTGTTTTCCCAGTCTCTGTGCACCTGTTCAGTCATGTTGGTCATGTCTGTTTGTGTGAGTGAGTGAATGACTTCATCTGCTCTGTTCCGGCTTTCCAGCTAGGAGGATCCCTCTCTGAGTAGCCCTACATAAGGTTTCTTCCATTTTATGGGAGTTTTTCCTTGTCCTCAGTTGAGGGTCTACGGTTGGGGGCTGTTTTCATAATGTGGGTGTTGTGAAGTCCTTGTACACTGTAACATTTATTAAGGGCTGTACAAATTGCCTTGACTTGTTCAGGACATACTTGGTAATTGCCTCCACTCACCTAACTTATACACGATACACACATTTCATTTGTTAATGACAGAAACCTCTGGTGAGAGCTCAGAAGAGGAAATCCTTATTTATTTCCCATTGTTGTAAATGCATGAATACTCACAAAGAAGGAGGAGAGGAAGATGGTTGCCAGGGTGACCAGGGACGCCAGCACCACTTCAGGAGGTATCTCAGTGCCGCTGCGGCCCAGGATAGGCGTGAAAATCTCAAACACCACCCAGATGAGGAACATGAAGTGGACATAGGGCAATGCCAGGCCCAACAGGTAGAGCACACTGTACTTCACCGACGCTCCTGGAGAGGGTGGAGGTGAGAAAGACTGTGCTCGTGTTCAGAAGGTTCATTCACTGGGGAAATTCCCCAAAAAATGACCACCATTGGGTTAGAATGGGAAGAATTTCATAATCAATTATACAACAATTTCTACTACTATTAATAACAGTAACAGTTATGGTTATGTGCCATGGTTGCTGGGATGAAGATTAATTTAATTTGGGGGTCATGCAGATTCTGTTGCTCACGATAGCTCTAATCTCTCCAAAGCACTTTTCACCCAAGCAAGCAAACACTGGGCAAAAAGATATTGGTTCCTTTGAAGGTTAAACAGTGCATTCAGTGCAAATGGAGCTTGCAAACAGCTTAAACGCACCAGCACACTTGTTACTCTTTAGCCAGAAGTAGTTTTATACTTAAACTTAATCCTTTATACTCAGCAGCTAGAATATTAACCGATGCCAAACGAAGGCACCATATATAATAAATTTTCGCATCTCTACATAGGTTATCAGTCAGATTTCTAAATAATTTTTTTTTTTTTAAATTGTATGTTTAACGCATGGCTAGGTCCGGGCCCTAGCTACATCGTTTCCTATGAGTCAGGATGCAGCCTGAGACCCTTTGGTGGGGACTTTCTGACTGTCCCAGTCATCACAATCCCTCTCCAGCCCATCAAACAGTGTTTGTGGACAGTAAGATCTAGCATTAGCTATTAGCTGGGAGTTAACTTTAGTCTACCACCAGCAATTAGCTAGTGAGCTACCTAACTTCTACTAGCATACTGAGCAAAGCCAGTTTCCAAAACAAAAGAGCCATCAATAAGATCATCTCACCATACTGACTTACAGCTGATCTTACTGGTAAGAAGCTTTTGAGAAACAGGTTTGGGGACAAGACAACCTTCTCTATTGTTTGTTGTTTTTGTACTAATTAATACTAAGAAGAGCAAATTTGTCCTAGGGAAAATTTGTCCTAGGGCAAAGCATTTACATTTGACATGCATACATACATGCATGCACACATAGCATTTTCAGTATTTTTACTCAGTGCAGTCTAACTTGCAGCTGATAAATAAGCATATACAGGTTGAGTGTGTACCTCTGTGTTTGAACTCCTTGGCCAGCAGCAGTTTAGTGGCTAGGGGGAAGGCCACCATCAGCATGGGCACGTAGGCCGAGCACAGGCCCTGCTGGGTCAGCCACACCAGGCTGCAGCACCACAGCAGCAAGCTCACGTCAAAGTAGAGTTCTCCCAGCTCCACCAGACGGACACCCTGAATGGAAAACACACAGAACAGCCCAACACACAGGGAGTGAGCATGCGCAATTCCATTCTTTCATTCCATTCTTTCATTCCATCACATCTGTTGTTGTTTTATTCGCCATTCTTCTCCCCTTCCCATACTGCACTCTTCCGTTCCTTTCCTTCAGCATATCATGGCAACATCTTTTTTTGGGGGATCAACTCCACTGTCTTTCCTTCCCTACGTTTTCTCCTTTCCAATGTTTCCCCCACACAGAGGAAATCTCTTGCGCCACTACTATGAGATCATGAGATTTGCAAAGAGGCAAATGGCCCATTAGTTCATAGAAGTTTAATTGAACCCACATTACTAATCTGTAGGCCCAATTACACAATTCCTCCATCCTAGGATCAGCAGAACATTGTTCTTTTGAAAGCCCTTGTTCATAACAGGATATGAAAGTGAATGACAGCTGGGTTGGCACTGCCCAGGTTGAGCATCAACTCCTGCTGACACAAATGAAATGAGCACTGTGCTTCATGTGTTACACTGACTCATTCAGGTATAACCTGACAGCAGAGACGTTGAAAACCGCAGTGCTGTTCATAGCCTACATGAGCTTGTAGCTTGAACGAACGAGAGCGGTAACCAGGCTCTCTGATCATCTGGCTGGCAGGTTACTGTCACTGATTGGGGCGATGCGAAACAAAGTATTCATCATTTTCATTTTAATTAATATTCTTTACATTCCTTTTCATTGGTTTCATATGAAGTGATCTGTTTGTTTGTTTGTTCTTGTATTGACACCCTAAACAAACACAGATAAAACTAAAATACATTTTTGGATCTTAGTCATGGTCTTAGTACAAAGGTGTGTGGGTGTATGTGTGTGTGTGGGTGGGTGGGTACACCTGAGAACCGAATGGAACAAACATTCTGGCCACTAGACAAACAAAAATATTAGCACGAGCTGGAAAATACACACAACACATGATTTCCTGTATTTGCTATATTATTTTAATGACTGTATAACTGCCAAAAATTAGCTGGACAAAACTCTACCCAAAATAATCAATTTAACACAAATGTATCATGACAAACTTAAAGGTGTAAGTTCCTCAACACAAAACAAAAAGAACACAAAGAAAAAAGAAAAGGGCTAGAGGAGCGGATATTTCAGCTCAGTGCTCTATGGAGAGCAAACACATTGTCCATTAAGATAAAACTTCCTAGTTAGATGAAAAAATTGACAACAGGGCGAGTCACTTTGACTTCCTCATTCTTCCTAATACGCAAATCAACCTATCTCATTACCCATTAGCCACCGACTACAGTCCCAACCCCCGACAATGAACGTCCCAAAGCACCCAGAGTTCACAAGCAGAGCGATGCACAGACGTATCAGTCAGTGTATGTAGAACCAACCAAAACTACCATAATCTATAACCCCTCCCTTACAGAAATGATACAATAAAAAACAAATAATCATTACACATGCCATCTGACCAGCAAAACAGAAGTGATTAGACAAGTCACCATAACCACTATAGTTAGAAACCAGCTCAAATTCAGAACCTCTCTCATGCTAACGATTTTAACTCAAATATCAAAAATGCTTCTCTTTGCAACAACTTTGCATGTAATAATCTTTACTTCATCTGAAGTTTGTTTGATGCACCTGCAACAACACTGAGCCATCACAGCGCAGCAATATTCAGTAAAGCAACAGTGGAAAGCGGAAAGTGGAAGGCTATGCTGTTTTCCCCAAACAGATTCCATTTAAAATGCTTCTTTAGAATTTACATCCGTTGGAATTTGAGGATGCCAGAAATTTCTCATGTATGTGAAGTGTGTTGTGGCGGCTATTATTAGGTGTGTAAAAGTCACTGCCTTGCTGTTCATACATGTAGCCTAACCTTTGAGATGCAACAGTTTCATTAAGGAACAGCAGTTCAGCGCTAACAATGAGCCTGTTTCATAGTTGTTGCCCATTATAAGCTGTTAATTACAATGTGCCCTAAACTGAGAGGTACTGCCTCAGCCACACTCTAAAAACATGCATGGAAAATAATATTCTTCCCTATTTATTATAGTATCACTGTAAGTAAGGATGTACTGTAAACCATCACCAAGTCATGACTCACTGATATGAATAAAAACTAAACAGGAACACCAAATTCAGTGATGACTTTTCACCTCAAGACTCGCACTTCCTACTGTCCTCGGGACTTTTCGCCAGGGCTATAACTGTAAACTGAAACTAACACTAAAATTCAGTGTGGGGAAAAAAAAAAAACACTTTCATGAACTGAAAGGAAAATAAAAGTGAAATGGAGTTAAACAAAAAAAATTTAAAAAGCCAAAAAATAGTGTCTACTGCATGGAGAATTAGAGCACCTGATTCCTTATGCGTTACTGTAGACTAATAGAGGGGCTTGTCGCAATATTTCATTACCAAGCACAACATTCCACAGGCGCACAAGGCAACGTATTGTCTGATTAAAATGAGCAACACCCAGATCTCAGCTCGACTCGGAGGCACTCGCCCAACTCTTCTCTCTCTCGCATTGCTTTTCGGTCTAATGATTTTTCAACCAACTGTTATGTAGTTCTCCCCCTACACACACACACATGGCGCCAAAGCTTGAACATACCCACACAAGCATGCACACTCGCCCACACATAATAAAATCTACACAGAAGCGAATGTACTCGCATCTCTGCTCGCGTGCACACAAAGAACTCCCAGTGTCCGCAGCCAGCTCTGAAGAGGCTGGAATATATATATATATAGGCTGGAATGATTCGGTACAGAGGCAGAACAACCAGAGAGAGATCATTATTTCATGCTAGTTCTTCTCCGTCTGTTTCTCCGTCTCTCTCGTAGGCCAAGAGGCTCAGATCATTACGGTTACCCGCCTCAGCTGACTCCTGCTCATTGTGGCTCGACCAGAACACCAAATTATCAACGGCTGCGTGAACCAAGCAATGTGTAGAAATGTTGGTGTGAGGATTCTCATTCCGGCATTATTCATTTTTTTACGTTAATGATCTATGTCTGTTCTGTCAAAAGAAACTTGCCACTCGTATTTTGACTCTTTGGTTCAATGAGAAAATAGCATTTAGAGCTAGGCCGCAGATATACTCTGGTGTTTCAATAAAGATTTTCTTTCAGGGGAGATGAAGCCCCATTTAGTCTGGGACAAAGATTAGCCTGTGTCCAGCCTGGAGCCGGGCCACGACAAGGTGGAGTTCAGAATGCTGTCATGTGGGGTTCGGTGCAGTTCAGCATGAAACCATGAAACTCAGTCTTAATAGTTTCAACCTTAAGTATAAGCTTTTTTGAAAGATTATTTTTATGCCATTTCTGCTTTTTTTAGAAACTACAGTTCAGAGAGGCAAGAAAGAGGAAAGAGAGAGGGGGATGACGTGACAAAGGTCCCAGGCCGGGTTCAAACTCGGGATGTTGTGGTTATATGGTACGTGCCTTAGACTGCTGAGCCACCAGGACGCCCAAGAATAACCTTTGATAATTAGCCTGTAACATTTACTGAAAATTAAAATACACTAAAAGACTACATCAGCTGAATTGCAATGGCTAACCTTCGACTCCTAAAATGTATTGAACATATGCTACCAGTCTTCATTAGGGGAGTTTGTTGAGACAAGCAATGATAAGCAAAGAGAAGGAAGGAAACGGACGGACAAACCCGTCTTTATTTGTCACAAACAACCATTTTTCACAATGCACACACACGTGCACGGCGGCTTGCACACACACACACGTTTCCAATGGCACCGTGAGATATGCCCTCCGCATTTATCCCATCCTGGCTTGTGAGAAGAGGGAATGTACAGTCCACACCCTGACATTAACAAGCAGAAATGCTAACATTTGATTAAATAACTGGCAAACCAGGAAAAGCTCCTGCAACCACCATCAACAAGACCCACACACCGATTGCTGAATGTGCGCTATGCTGCAAATGTTTCTTGGGTGAATGTGTGTGTACGGGCACACATGCGTGTGTGTATCAGATGACTGACTATGTGACACCTCCCTTCAGTTCTATCCACTAATACCACACACACACACACACACGCACACACAAAAAGAGCTGCTGTTCTGTAATCACCATGGAGGAAGAGGAAGTCACAGCTTTCTCCTCTCTGAACTTAGTGCCCTTAAATCTGAGCTCAGTTTAAGTCGTCATGAGATATTAGACTCACAGAAACAATCCAGCTGCCTGTTTGCCTCATGCAGCACACAAAGAGGTAATGAGGAAAGGAGTGAATACTCGTTTTATCATACAGAAGCCTCACAGAATCCGTACTCTCAGTTGACAGTAAAGGCTGTATAAATGTGACGAGATACTGAACAAGGAGCATCATTCAAGATACTGATCTAGCTCATGCTGGTCAACATTCTTTCAGCTTCAACACAGTACATCATTCCAACACTCACCCTTGGCCTGGAGTTACACGTATACACATCGTCTGCACCTTCAGCTTTACAGTACAACTGTATTTTATAAAGACTGAAATGTTCTAAAGCAATGCATAATATGGTTTCCACTACAGGGTCAACCGGTTAGCCAGGGTTTGCTCATCATTTAAGATACCTATACAGATGATTTGTGACCAGAGCTTACAGTTCAAATTAAATAAACAGCTGATAAGCACCATCTATTCAAACAAATGTGCATAAAACAAGGTGAAAAATACACAGTTTGGTTCCTCTAAAGTGACCATTTTGCTGGGTACACAGTGACTTATGTGATTTATGAAATTACCTGTCAACTGTCTGGAATACACCTCATTTCCAGCTTTACTAGTCGGTGCAATGATTTTGCTAAAACAATACCATTTTACAGTGCTATGGGCAATTCTCCTCAAAGTCCCTCCACTAATCCTGTGGTTGAGGCTCTTACCCATTATTTGTACATGCACACCCACACCATCTGCCCTTTTAGCTTTACAGTCCAAAGTTCAAAGAGGCCTTGCATTCAAACCCCCACCACTCACCCCGTAGTACAGGTTCTTGGCCAGTGTGTGGACAAGGATCATCTTGCCAGTGGCAGCGGCCCCGTACAGGCAGATGGAGGAGTAGAAGTGGTTGTACCAAAACATCGAGCGGCCCAGCAGAGTGACCAGCAGGGCCACAATCAGCACCGACAGCAGGGTGACGAACCAGCTCAGCACCGCTACCCCTGTGGCACAGGCCAGCTCTCGCACGTAGCGCCCACCTGGGACAGATGAAGGCAGTTGAATGAACACACACATATACAACATTAGTAGCTTTAAGGATACTGTCAAACTGTTCTCCAGAATAAATACATGAATTGGCCCCAAAAAATCTTAATCTTACTGTGAAATCTTAAAATTTACATTTTTCAAGAATACAATAAGTAAATACTTAAGTAACTCCCAAAGGGGAAAACACAACATACAAGTTCATGACAGGACATGGTGACCTACCCCCGTTGCCAGGCAGCGAGGCCTTTTTGGCAAGGTAGAGGAAGGTGGCTGCAGCCACCACGTAGTTGAGGATGGTGCCGACGCGGGCTGGGTAAGCCACCACCACCACCCCTAACAGGTCAAAAAATACCATGTTGCCATGACGATACTCTGAGGAATCGGCCAACTTCTCCGACATCACCAGGTACTTCAGCACCGCCAGGATGTTGTCGCCTAGAAACAGGAAGTGAGGTCAGAGGTGAAAAGGTTAAAGCAGAAAGTGAATAGTATAGTAATATTGCAGGGGAGTGATGTATTCTGGTGATGAGACGTATTGATCTTGGCAGTATTTTGAGTATACATAGACTGGACAGCCAGAGGGTACAAGGGTATGATCCTGACTTGTAACCAACAACAACGTAAAAGGAACCAGGACAGAACAGAATATGATGTGTATTAGTGGAGTGGAGAAAATACACACCGAAAGGACTAGAAATATTGGCCCGGGTCAAAGCAAAGTGGTGAAACTAATGTGGATGCAAGTCACATTAGTCAAGTTGGACAATTTACTGTTGGGGCAAAAATAGGGTTTCACCACTGGGATCAAAGGAAGGAAGGAAATAGTCAATAAATTTACTCTGTTGTGGTTAAAAAGCTGATGCATCTGAAGCAATAGAATAAAACCTAGTTATGGGTCAACATGACCCACTGACCAGCTACAACAGGCTACAGTGAGGCAGTGGTCTCTGGCACTCTGACACCGCCACCTGGACTGCATTTTCTGCAGCAATTAAACCATGTGCAAGGAAACACCATGTCAATAATTAAACAAATGAGATACAGACTGGTAAGCAAAGGCCTACTATTGTGTACTGGCTTTTGGTTTGAGATTCGGAAATTTCATTTGGTTTAATTGGTGCTTCTATATACAGTCACACACCCGTTATACACACAGTAAATATGGGACATGTACAGGAACTCACATTGTCAGACTTGCCATGGAATTGGCTACAATCATGATCTTGAATGTAGGAACACAAGGCGTGGAGTCTAGCTACATGAAGGATCAGAGAGGGGTCACTGTATAGGTTTCTGTGGCCCGAGGCTTCACATTTGCTACTGTGCAGTTCCTCCAAGCTGCGTGTCTTTTATCTGTGTGGTGTGCTGCTGCCTGCATATCGGCACAGTTGACAGCACACACACACACACGCATGCACAAACACACAGGCTAGACAAAGCTCCATTGTTCTCCTGACTGCCAGGCTCACTGTGGTCAGAGTGTAAACATAACCTAGTGTACTACATTCAGTCATTTATCTAGGATTTACTGCTTTGTGCCTTACTACATGGCTCCGCTTTGTGATTTACCTAATCCTTTCCTTTCTGAGTTGAACCATGAAAGAACAAAATGATCATAAGATAAATAAAAAAAACAACAACACATCATCATTTTAATCCAGGTTAACATTTGTCAATAACAGGTTATGTTGGCATGCCCTCGTTTCTATATCTACATAATATTATCTTTAAAAATAGATATGGATCCAGGCTACGTTTGATTGTAGCTACAGTGCATCTGCAGTAGAACAATGCTAGCTTAGCAGCCTGTCATAAAGCAGATGCTGAACTATGATGAAGTGGGGAGACTGTAAATAGCCGTGTTAGGCCAAGCCTGCTGTGTTCATCACAATAACACAGACCTTAACAGAGCAGACCTACTCCACTTGCCCTGTACTGCAACAACTCTCCACCTTACCACAGCATTCTGTTTTCTTCTTCACAGAGTAAAAACAGCCTCTACTTCTTTCTGAAATCTCTCTCTGTCTTTCTCTAATAATTCATGCCTTTCTCAGTGGGTTTCCAAAGAGGAGGAGGGGGGTTGGTGTTGGGTGTCCAGGTCAGTCCATAATGTGTCTGAGGTAGCTGCTGAGGGAGACAGGACAGAGACTATTGTCTGACGTTTTTAGTGCTGACTGACTGGACTCTCTGCTAAGTCAAAGCAAAACGAATCAGCAACAAACATAAGTTAAATGAGGACAAGTGCAGCAGTAAAATTCTGTGGTTGGTGTGTGCGTGCATGTGTGTGTGTGTATATATTCCTCAGTTCTCAGAGTGCTGACCAGTCTGACATTGGGCAGTGGAAGGAAAAGGAGAAATGCAGTGTGTCTGTTTGTGTTTGCACATGCACAAGTGTCTGACAGAAAAATGCAGCCCCTCCTCCTTTACAGCGCTGGCAGGTGGTCCCGCTACACCGACCTAGTGCTGCAGTGACCGCTCTCACCTTGACAGACAGACTGACACACCCACCAACTACCAGCTGCTTAATCTATCTGCAATGACTGTTGCAATCACTGGTGCTCATTGGAAGAACACCAAGACACATTCATATGCCAGATATATATGGGATTTGAAGACTGATCTTTCAAAAAGTCATTTTTTGTCATTCCTGTGCACATAAAATGTAGACGATGCCAAGCTGAGCACATCTAGGTACAGGTGTGTGTGTGTGGGTGTGTGTGTACCAGCTCTCTGTATCGAGTCCGTCAGGATCCTGTCGGCGGTGTCGTACTTGGTATGGTAGATGAAACCATTCTCAATGAAAGCCAGATCAATCCCTGTGCAAACACGCAAATACACAGAGAAGGAGATAGACAGATAAATAGCAAAAGAGAAAGAAAAAGACAAAAGAGAAAAACAAAAACAAAAAAGGGAGAAAAGGAAAGAGATAATATGTCAACCTCAAAGCCAAAGTTTATGCTTTGTAGCTCTATCAGGAACTTGTATTATGTTGGACTTGGACACAGACTCCTTGTGTTACTGTCACAGTCCCAGAGACTTTGTTGGGCAGTACCTGGGATGTTACCAAAGTCCCTGTAGATGCGGAAGTCCGTGTCAGAGGGGATGATGCCACTCTGAAAGACCTCCTGTCCCACCACAGAGGCGAAGGGGTGTTTGGCAGCATGGACATAGGCCTGGACAAGCCATGGGTTCTCTGGACCTGGTGGGGGAAAGGAAGGGAGACAATGGGACATTTTACATATCGGTCAGTTATTTCATTTAATTAATCATTCCATGGTCACAGGAGTATTGTCAGGGCACGATGTCTCTGACTCTTTGCTACTGGCTGTATTGCACTCCTTGTAAGTCGCTATGGAGAAGTGCATCAGCTAAATGCCTAAAATGGCAATGAAATCGAAACCTCAGTGAACCATAAATCAGATTGTTAGCAATAGTAGAAGCTTGCCACAAGCTAAATGGCTGGAACAAGGGCAGAACTGGATAGTGATTCCCAGGACTTTGACAGTGTCTCAACTTCAAACAGTCCATCTCCATAACAGGATAAGGGTGTAAAATGTATTTGCAAGCTTTCCCAAGTCCCAAATGCATGTTAGAGCATACACACTTCTATGAAACGAGAACAAAATACTGACAGGCTACACATACAGCATACCCACTAGAAATACACGGGGCACACCTGTGGGGAAGCACGCTAACAAACACACTACTTCCCACAAACAAGACTGGTTTGCCAATCAGCAGCCAAACAGCACACACAAACATACACACACATGGCATGGTACCTGTCTGGAAGACGACCTCCTTGCCCCCAACACCGGCAGCCTCCAAGTTGATGAAGGCTCGCACCTGTTTGGCCCAGGGATGCTGGGTAATAAAACCGTGACTGGCCTGATGGAGGGTTGGAGAGAAAAAGAGAGAGAGAGAGAGAGAGAGAGAGAGAGAGTAACGAACAAACAAACAAACACGAAAGCAAGGAAAGGGAAGATATAAGAATTGGAACTGACAATGCAAAGTGGTGTGGAGAGACAAGTTAAACAGCCATATAAAAGTCCACAGCATCTGTCTCTCTCTATTTTACCTGCAGGACATTTTCCTCAGCCCCGTTAAAGAGGAAGACTACTCCGTGGTGAAGAGGAGTAGACAGGTTGGCTAGAGAATGAAGTACCTCCAGCATCACTGCACAGCTCACTGCATCGTCACTGGCACCTAGGACAGGGGAACGTGTGTGTCAAGGTACTAAAAACCCTCTCATTACAGAACCATGTGAGCTCCTAGCTGCCTTTGCTGGGCTTGGCCTACCTTCTGAGCTCACATGGAGCTATACATACAAAGTTGTGTTGACAAACATGTGATCGTGCACCCACATTCATAGTTTATCTTCACCCATGTAACACGCTACACCCAACTGTCCTGACCCAATGGCAGAGTTCGAGATAAGGAAACATGCCGCTGACAACTCTGATGTACACTCTGATAATACAAATTCACAAATACACAAGAATGAAGTGAGTAGGCGCCATTTAGAATAGCAGCAATTATGTGAAACACGCGTGGAATGCAACAACCTGGGAAAGGCCTGACTTAGTTCCACCTGAAAGCTGAAAGGAAAAAGAGAATAACTGACAGGAATTGAGAGAATGAAAGAAAAGAGCGAGCAGTGGAGGAGGCATGTGACGCAGTAAGATTAGACAGGCTAGTGGTGAGGAACACAGTTTACAACGAGTGAATAAGAAGAAAAGAAGAAAAAAAAACACCCAAAGATCAGAGAGGGAAGCTGAGACAGAGGGAGAGAATCATGTGCTTCGGCTTTTTTGGATTGGACGTGTTAGCAGTGGGGGTGGAGGCTTGTTCACTGGAGGCCTGGGTACCATTCATGCTGCTGTCACTGCCACTTATTGTCGGAGACAGATTAATCTTTGTCCCCCCCCCCCCAAAAAAACAACGCTGTGAGAGTTCAGAAAATGTGATGCACAGATGCATGAATTACAAATCAAAGTATGAAAAGATCACCTGTGCACACTACGGCTTTAAGATGGAAAAAGGAAAAACAGATACTTTCTGGAGTCAATTTTCAATTGATGTAATGAGCACCACTATCCAACCACATTCACGCATACATGCATGTGCACACAAACCTCTTCAATAATGTGTCCAAGACAATGCATTGCCTCTTTTTTTCTTTTCTTTTTCTAAGTAAGTGTTTTGAATTCCTCCAAATCTGAGCACAGGGTTGGTGGGCAGTGGTGTATGTGTGCTTTCCTGTTCCACACCTCTGGGATCAATTTCCTAGCTGGTGGAGCTGCATGTGTGTGTGTGTGTGTGTGTGTGCGTGTGTGTGTGTGTGCGTGTGTGTGTGTGTGTGTGTGTGCATGTGTACTCAGAGAACTTTTCTCTGCAAGGGACTCTAGGGTGTGGAGACCGGAGACCTGTGAAAAATTCCTGAATTAAAACCAGGCAAAAATGTGATGACTGAATACAGCAATGTGCTACCTATCATCAAAAAACAATGTTATTACTGTACAATCTAGATATGATCCCTTTATCCCTCTAAGCACCTTCCTGCTTAAAGCAAAATGTGGTGGTTTGTGGTTGGGTACAAGAAGTGCTCTAGATCACCCTTTTCTAGATTTGCTTGCTTGAGCTGTCACTATGATACACTGAACAAATGTGTGGTCTACCCTACTGTACTGCATTAAATGTGACACAAATATGAGGGTCTTTTGTAGCAAAACAGCTGAGGACTTGTATGTTGGAATTTACACTCATAGAAAATATTCATACACCTGTGTCCTAAAATTTGAATTCACAGAAAAGTGATTTATAGACCTGTGGCTTCAAGAAACTGCATAGGAGGGGCAGAAACAGCCCTGTGTGGCCAATCAGAAAAAACATTTAAAGCCACCACTTCCTGTTTGGTGCTGGCAATCTAAAAACAGTTTTCATCATACAAACATCTCATCATCATTGTATAGATGTCTTCCTCCTTATGGTTTCCAGTGTTTTATCACCAAGTATTTATCATAAGATATTGCTTAGGTAAACGTTGATAGGCAACTAGACACAATACGTTTGATTCTCCTGGAGAGAACTCCTCGCCAATCTCCATTTAAAAATCTGGCAAATTTAATGTTGCCTTGTTTATCAGCAAAAGATACACAGGTCATAGAACATCACTTAAGACATTTTACATATGCTGGAGCAACTGGAAAATGTGGCATACAAGTGAAAATACAATGTATTGGATATAAATCAATGTACCTGTAGATAGATTGGAATTTTAGCCAGTGAGGAAAGAGGTATGTTCTCGTACCTGGACTGTTGGCCACTGTGTCAAAGTGGCAGTTGGCCAGCATCAGATGCTGCGCCCCAGCCTTGGGCTCTAGCTTGACAGCAATGTTGGTGACACGGTCATAGAAACTGGTGAAGCCGCCAAGAAAGTCAATGGAGAAGGAGCCCGTAGGACGCTGTACATCCACTGTAAGCCGGTGGGGGCCCGCTGCACTTTCTACCCTGATGTGCTCAATCTGCTCCAGTAAGTAGTCCACCGTCAGTATTTCATTCTCCTGGCTGCCCACTGGCCGCGGGCCCACGCTGGTTATGCGTTCCAAGTGCCGCCTAGGTTGTGTGTGGGGCAAGGTTGGAAAAGTGATAGATCGAGAAGGAAAGAGAGAGAGGCAGAGACAACATTATGGTCCTGTTAAACTAACAAAAGAGGCCTTAAAATAAGCAGCATGCTTTTTCAATCACAACATAGAACACATCTCCTTCAACCGGAGTCAAATTCCTTGTATGTGTACATACTTGGCCAATAAAGCTGATTCTGATCTTCTTATACTAATTTCTCTGCAGTTCCATGTTACTGTCATTTCACTGCTTCAGACAGTGAATCACTGTGTGTGTGTGTGTGTGTGTGTGTGTGTGTGTGTGTGTGTGTGTGTGTGTGTGAGAGAGAGAGTGAAAGAACTGGATTAAATATCAGGGATGCAAACCCAAAGATGCATTATACCTAGATGGGTCCAGGGGCATGCTCTCCCTGGGAGACGATTTTGAAAAATTTGTGTTTAAAAGCTTTAAAAACTTTTGAGGTTAAGTCAGTGTCATTGCAAAATCATTCTAACAGTAACTTTGGTTCAAAGGATGAACAGCTAAAAAACAAAGGGAATGAGCAGGGGAGGGTTAAAAACATGTATTAACTGTATCACTTAAATAAAACACACATTAAGTCGCTCCAATGAATATTCCCACATTATGTGAATGCAGCATAAAGCCTCTTTCACCAAGAGAGGCGGTGTCATAGAAATGGGGCACAGAAAAAGCGGGGAAAGCAAGACATCAAAGAAATAAACACTAGTCTCAAATCGATGCATTTGAAAACAACCACCCGGCCCCATTTGTTTGAGTCGGTAGAGTGATCTCTATAGACCCGGTGTATCTGACTCCAATCAGATGATCATTACATTTAAATCCTGGTAGCTACAGAATGAATGATGAGCGAGACACAAAGTGAGAGACATCAATGTAGAAAGGGTGAATATGTGTGTGTGTGAACGAAATAACCCAAATATGGAGGGGGCAGGCATCGACAGCCTTATACCATGCCACTAATTCACTTTTCATCACAATTTATCACTATTTCACAGGACAATGACCCTCTATGCTGTTCATCCTTTCAGACTATAAGCCTCCTCAATCAGGATTTGCCTTAACAAGAGAATTTTTAAATATACAGCTGCTTAATAAAAAGTTTTTATTACGCATTTAATCCCACCGGTCAAAATTGTTGCCAAAACTTTTTATTGTCTTGCTTAGGCCTACTTCCTCCAACACCATTGCCTCGAGGCCAACATTTCATTGGATGCAAAGGAGGCCTTTGACTGTGCTGAATGAGATGACCTCTTCTTTACCCTGGGGAAGTTTGGCTTTGGTCCCAACTTGATCTCATGGATCAAGCTCTATGCATCACCTATGGCTTCTGTTCTTACCAATAATCAGTCATCAGAACAGTTTAATCTGTGCAGAGGCATGATACAGGGGTGTCCTTTAAGCCCCCTCTTATTCGCCATTGCTATAGAACCTCTTGCCACAGGTTTGCGGCAGAACGAGAAAATAGAGAAAATTGTGTGGGGAAGCTAGACTTGTAAGGTTTCACTCTATGCTGATGACCTACTCTTCATTACAAGCCCTGAGACTGCACTCCCTAACATTGTCACTCTTTTTTGTTTATTTCTGAATATGAGCTTATTTTACCTTGAATTCTTCCTCCTGACCCTTTGAGAATTTAAATTTACCACGATCCCACTTCTTCCACCATTTATAGGGACCAAACTGAACAAATTCCCAGATTTTCCTTCATCGCCACCCAAACCAAACTTGGATCCCATCTTCTCTTTGCTCTTGCATTCATGCCTATAAGGAAAATTACCATATCATATGACTACATCACCTCTATTAGTATACCTCCTTTAACTATTGGAAAGCAACACTGGAAAACAAGCTAGGTTTTGATATTCTGAATGATATTTGGAACAATGCCCTAGAGTGTGTACACTCATCTATTTCTGCGTGACAGTCTCACCCAGTTCTGATGCATTACAAAAGTGCATTGGTTACACTTTTCTAAAGCACTGGCACAGACACAGACCCCTTATGTGATAGATGAAAAACTGCGCCGGCAACATTACATCACATTTTCGGGGGGTGCACCAAAATGGAACGGTTCTGGGCTACATTTTCCAAGATTTTCAACAGACCTTACACTCCTTGCCCTCTTAATGACATCTTTGGGGTCACCAGAGAATATATCCACAACATCACATCAACGCAAGGCTCCAACATTTTCCTCTCTATTGGTGGTTGATATTATTCAACTAGAAGAAAGGTGTTTCACCCACCCTTAATTAGGAATATCATGTTAATCTCAAACTAGAAAAGATCAGAGATACAGTTAACTGTACCCTACAGAACATAACATCAACCTACAAGATTTAGGATCATTTTGTTGATGTAAAACAGTTAGATTATCCCGAACTATCCCGACTGATTTTTATTTCTTTTACTTTTTCTTTTTGTTCTTAATCTTTCTGTCTTCTTTTGTTTTTTTTCATTTGTACTAGTATAATAATGTATTACTTTGTTTATTCATAACCTATGGTTTTATGAAGCCTCAGATTCTGTGCACTGAATGTCATACTGTCTCACTCTTATTGTGTTCAGACATACTTTCACTACAAGCTGAATTTTGATCACAACTGAATCTGATATCAGTGAAGGAATATCACAAAACTAACATAGTAACAAGTAGGCTACATCAAGTACATATGACAGGGACTTTGACACAAGTTGACAGTGCAACACATGCAAAAGGCAAGATTATAAAATCAGTCTACATATACAGTCAGTATTCTATGATAATGTGCATCTGGGCAGGACGACAAAACATGTTTGCAGCTGTAGAGTGATGGTAATTGTCCAGAAGTTCACCGAAACAGTGTACAGTGGGATAGTTATACTCAGTAAAGCAGTTTGAAAAGCAACAATTAACCTCTGAGAACTTTGTAACATGGACATAATTCCTAAGGCTAAAATAACATAGTACCAACATTATAAGTATTGCATGATTATGTAAACAATGCTGGGTAGCAAATAATAATTACTAAATACAATAGACTAAACAGTAACAATAAGCATTACTGTCAACTACATGGAGGGGCTGCCAGAGCCAAGAGACTATGTGGGTGTATCATGGACGAGTCTTTGGAGGGTTGGTTAAGCAGGGTGACAGCTTTTTGAAAGCAGCTCTTGAAGTGACACGTGGTCTTGGACTTCAGTGACCGGTAGGGTCTCCCAGGGGAAAGTTTTCTGGAGCGGGTGGTTGCCCATGCAGGGTCTGTGGCAGCCCTTCCTGCCCCTTTCTTCACACTGGCATTATGACCAATCACCCACTCTGTGGTGCAGACAATACATTGTACCTTCTTGGAAAACAGACATAGAACCAGACTGTGATGGAGGGTGTTAGGATTCTTTTGATTACTGGCTGGTAAAAGTGGACCAGGATTGGTTGTGTTAACTTTCTCAGCTACTGCAAGAATAAATTCCTTAATTGGGATTTCTTGATTAAGCAGGAGAGGCTCACATCCCAGTAGAAGGTGTCTGTGAGGGTGGATCCTTGGACCTTGGAAGTTCCCAGTGGAGTCATTCAGGGAGTGATCAGTAGATGGGTTCCTTCAGGAATCAATCCACATCTCCAGAGTTTTGAGTGTGTTCTGCTACAGGTTGTTGGCAGCACAGCATGATGCAAGACTGTCCATACAGGGACTCATTATTCTTGGTGATGAGGCCCACCAGAGTAGAGTCATTCACAAAACAGGTAAACAGTGGACATGTTGTCCCCCATGAATGATGAAGAGTTGTAGTAAGACAATAAGTAGAAATGTTACTATTTTTCGATTGATATAAAGACAATTAAACAAATGTTGTGGCGCCGCCCTTAGGCCAATCTGTACAATTTTGAAAATGCCAGAATGTCACCTACATTTCGGCTAAATCCAATCAACAATGTCCGATATATTGTGCATGACATACAGACAATTAAACGTTAAAGTGCCTCCCTCAAGCCAATTAATGTAATTTTGAAAATGCTGAAATGACACACATCATTATCCAAAGTCTTGTCAAAATCAGTGGTGTCCCAGATATTGTGCGTGATGGACAGAAAGGCATACGGACCAGGGCCGATCTATAGTCCCTTCCCTAATTTCATCATGGGGGACAATTAAGACAGTTGGCCAGACACATGGCTAGAGATACTTGCTCTAAGCCCTCATGTTACACTTCAGCTCTTCAAAACAGCCACCAATTAATTTCAGTGAAGATTGTAGTGTTGCTGGTGATATAAGTCCCATCCCCACCTACACCTATTATGCTGTAGCTTCAGTATGGCATCAAACCATCACACTATCACAGTGATGAAAATTAGTAATTTACTATGATGGGCCATCCATAAACCTTTAAAAACCCTCACTATCCTAAAATATTATGAATGTGACCCTCTGCAGTACTTCCCAACTCCTACCTTTGGAGAGCTTCAATTCAAAAGCAAAACTCACATTTAGTAAAACCTCATTTGAGTGTCACACACACTGAGTGTCCAGATATGGGGAAATCACATGAGAATGTATGGGTGTGATTAGGAAGCTTGTCTTTCACAACTGACGTCCTACAATAGCTTCCACACCACTATAGTGTCTTTACCTACATGTCAGAGGAGCTGCCCTACAGCTATGAGAGCGGTACATTATCATGACAATATCTCACTGTGGACATGGTAATGATCTCTCTCTCAGGGTATCTGCAGGTTTCAGAAAGCCAAATTTAAGACATTTTTATTCTACCTGGAATTGAATAGTATGAAAGAAAGAAAGAAAGAAAGACGGCAAAGGAGACACCCAATGAAAGATCTGAACTGGGCCTATTATTACAGTATTAGAAAATGGATAATTAATTGCCATGGCACTGTCTGGACATGAAAACCAATTGTGTTTAGTAAAGCAGATATGATGAGTGGTCATGCAGTGCAAAGCCTGTCATTGCATGGTGAAAAAATAAGACATATATTAGCTGTATTTAAGACCTTTGAATACTTTTTTCTCCAGACTTTTTCCAGATTGAACCAGATTGATACCATGTCTCTATTATGGAATTAAAATAATAAATAATCTCTCTATGCAAAGTAGCTAATGTCAGAGCTCAGACGAAGTAGGAGGAGAATGATAACCATGTTTGTATTTTGATGACCAAGTCACAACAGGGAACATCGGTGCAGCATATGTGCGGTTCTGGTTCTTACTCGCTGGTTTGAACAGTCGCACAAGAAGACTGTTTCCAATATAAAATAATGAACACAGGTTTAGGGGGGAGATATGTGTAGGTATCCTGAAACAACAAAGCGGTGCCATATAATTTTGAAGACTTTGAACTGTTGCTTTCTTTCGGGTGATTTACAACCGTCTATACGGCATTGCTGTGCGTTTATATTCAGGTCTGGATTTGCAAAAGAATAATCAAAGCCACGATTTTGACCTTAGGAGCTCAGAGCCGTAATCCCTACTGATAACAAAGCATGCCCGACTTACTTATGAATAAAATACTGTAGCCGTCTCTCCTCTCCTGCCCCAACTTCTAACCGTTACACACCTTAAACACCTGACTGACCTGAAACAAGTTACCTCGGCGGAGGGGAGGGGACACCCGGTAGTCGTTTCTAGGCGGGTCTGTTAGGCTACCGGACTGGAGGAAAGGTTATAGGGCTCTCCGGTGAGGCGGTTAGCAAAGACATGTAAAATATATGGAAGTGAGGATCCGTTAGTAAGCGGACACAAACTCACCTGGCCCTCACTGCGTTGAACTCGCCAGTCGACTTTCCAATGACGAGCTGCTGTAACGACAAATGCACGAGTCCCCATAGCACCAAAATAAATACAAACACCAAGGAAGCTGCCGCCGCTTCCCGCAGCAGGTACAGGCTCACTTCGGGCTTCTTCTTCGGGTCACTGCTGTAGCCGTTGTTCCCGCACTGGACCCGGGGGTCGTCGTTACCTTGCGATACGTTATTTTCTGTCCCAAAGGCTTTTATTCTCCTGATAGTGGTGTCGCTCTCCATCTTTGCCAGTGGTACATCAGCTGCAAGCGTCGCTCAGGCGTCGCTTTTCAGAGCAGCCGACGGAGCACGCTGAGGGACAAACTTGTCTCGCGTTCAGGAAGCGGACGGCCGCGGTGGGCAATAAAAAAGCGAACCGTCAGCGTGCCTATTACAAACGTGTACAAAACATTGTGTCACCACCCTTTTGGCTGGTTTAAGTAAAAATAAATAAATAAATAAATAGTTTACTTATTAATTATTAAAAGTTAATAAACAGTGAGTCAATTTAATCAGTGACACTATAGCATATATTGGCTAGGTAAAGAGTAGTTGAGTTGTACACGCCACTGTTTTAGGACTTTCCAATGTTTGCTATTTCTGAGAAAGCGTTGAGACGCCAAAGGCCATTACCTTTAACCTAGAAATACAGAAAGATTTAGCTTCCGGATCCTAATGATGTAACTGACTCGGATTCTAGTTCCCCAAAGTTAACTGACTCTGGCACATAATAGGCATATCATTTTCAAAGCAATCAATCCCATATATTCCGCACTCTGTACCAATTCTTGCTTCAAAGAACTGTAGGCCTAAGTGTCAGCATATTCTTCAAAGTAGGCTAATGGACTTTAAATCACTTTATAGAGACGTTTAACTCTAAAATAAGATCAAAACTCAAGCTACACTCACTACAAACGATGACAAAACATCTCTGTGCTCTGATATCAAAGCCCCTTGGAGAGTTTGTTAGTGTGACTGGAGGGAAAATGGGACATGTGATAAGGGATGTAAGGGAGACTGAGTGTGGATAGGTGAAAGATGGTTCAAATTATTAAATATCGTTCAAATCAACTATTTAAATTGTTAACACACACCTCAAAGTGCATGTCTAGAACAAGTGGGTGCCAAGTGGGAACAGAAGATCAAGTAAGAAAAGGATGAAAAACATCTGAAATACTCAAGATGCAGCAAATTTATTCAAGCAGCAAGTGACCTTTTGAGCAACAGCTGCTGTTAAAGAACTGTTAAATTACACTCAGCAGACAAGGATTTGTTTTTACTTCTCCTGCTGTTTTAACTGATCACAGATTGTATCACTGATCCATAGCATCCTGCTTCCATTTTATTTTTCTGGATGTGTTTTATTCTTCCATTGTCCTACCATAAGAACTACTATTTTTGTGGTTTTATTTTGTTTAACTTTTATATAATTTATTGTTATGTCTCTCCATCATTCTTTTAATATTGTTGCATTGTTGTAAAGTGTACTGAGACACCCTAGTGTGATATTGCACGTTAAATAAACTTTGATTGACTTGATTTGACTGATAATAAAAACAGTTTTTATCCAATAAAATATGAATAGCAACCATTTAATTTTAACTTATAGGTGAAAGAGATGCCTATTGATTGACAGCTCTTAGTAGTCGTCACATCAGCGTGTTTTTTGATCAGAATATCAACATTTGGAGGAACAAACTCTTATGAGATTGTCATGATATTACTGGGATTTGAGTTCAGTTTCTGAGGTTTCCTGAAAAAACCCAGGAGGCCTATCTTCATTCATTCATTCATTCTTTCTTTCTTTCTTTCTTTCTTTTTTGAAAGAAAAAAATCTTCTGATTTCCTATTGTTTTAATGTCTAATATTACACTGTCCCAAGTGTAATTAGCCTATAGAGATAGCAAGGAAATATATTTAGAAATAGAAGAATTTGTTTTGGCTACAGTGTGGTAGCCTTAAGGTCACAGACATTACCATATGAAAAACAAATCACATATGCCTAGGCGTATACTTCAGAATATGTTCAAAGAAGTGTTTAAAAAATGATTTGTACTTGTAGATGACATTCACTGGAAATAAAGGCTATTTTGGACATTGGAAGTAGCCTATACATGTTCTTCCAGTGGACTGATGACAACATATGGGCCTACTTGCTTGGCCCAAATATATTTTGAATGATCATCATCCATGTCACCTACATGAACACTTTTTTTTTTTTTTTAATCATTTTTGACCTTTTTTATTATTATATCATATGGGGTTAACAGCTAGTTCACAAACTGTCTGCAAAACAATACCAACATTTTACACAAACCATATAGGCGATATAAGTATATAACCGAGATCATGAACACGATGTATGGCAACTCGCGATGTGGAAAGTGATTTTTTCATCAATAAGCCTCTGACACTGGTGGTGTGTGTTGATATGTTGATAGCGTTATTGTCCCGTGTTGCTTCTTGTGTAGCCTGCTGCTTTGTCGCCACCCTGTGGAGTTACGGTGGGTGAAGCAGGCAGCACCCAATTATGCTGACTGTCCCTATCACCTAGGCTACCTGTTTTTAGAGACTTGGGTAAAGTTGTAGTAAGCGCTCACCCCCATCTGTTGCTTTACTTTTTACTTTTTTTTTTCTTTTTACTTTTAATAGTTTTTGAGAGTATTGTTCCAAATTGTCCGAGTCTAAATTTGACACCCAATTTAGGGAATTCTTCAAGATGTTTTAAACCTATTTCACTGAGCTGAGGATGGAGATTTCAAAAGTTTAACATCTTTGCCAAAATGAAGGCTCTTAAATCCAATCCATTAACACAGGCTACAAGAACTAATAGCCCACCCTGTAGAGAGTCTGTTAACATTTTAAATGGAATTGATAGTGAATTTACTCACATTAAACCCACCCCCAACAACCTGGCAAATTAGTCAGTTAATCACTTCGGTGGTCATTTTTAAAACCGGGATGAAGTTTGGCAGCAAGACGACCTTCAGTGGGCATACTGAAAGCGTTTCTGCCTGTCTCTTTGTTGGAAGTTTTCTCTGTCCTTGGTACTTTTCCATTAACGCCCCCGTGTAGCTACACTGCCGTTGGCCTAGCCAACATTACGTAGCGCTTGTTTTCTCGGCTCGGCTCCGGCTTGGTACGGTCTAAAGGGGATACGCCGAAAGGACACGTTGTGTTTGACAGTAAAATTAATTGTATGATACACGTATTTTAATGATGGCGTTCATGTCTCTACTCGAGGTTTCTATCGCCGTTGTATTGTGGTCACGGTTCAGGGACAGACGTGATGTTGGGTGAATGTTACGGTACATGTCCTTTACAAGTATCTTATCTAGACACGGATGCTTCTAGCCAGCGTTAGCTCATTAGCAGAACCGTGAAGCTAGCCACAATCTCATTCCCAGGTTCTGCTGTGAAAATGTATTTCCCTTTCAAAATAAAAGCCACGCACCTCTGAGGTCAAGTCTCCAAGGAAGGAGTGCAGGAATGTTGCACTAATGTCCAAACAACACGCAAACCTAATATAGCAGTGAACGTGCTAAATATCGAGTTAATGACTTTGGTGGTCTAGTTTAAAGTTTACCTATAGAATGGGTTTACATTGTCTCATTAATCACAGTTTTCAGACCAAGCCTGCAGAACCAGGACTGACTGCTGTGTTAATACGTTACATCTTGTTGGCAGAGCAGACTGCAGGCTCTTGACTCACACACCCAAAATGCCTATCCTAAATGTGGAAGGAATAAGCTGCAGTAAAAAGGCTGTGAGACTGCATGTATCTGTTATGAGTGGAGGATTCCCTTGTGAAAAGGTGTTACGGCTGCAGAAATCCAACTGTAATTAGCATGAATTGTGGTATCATTGGCATTGTGGCCAAGCAACAAAAAATATGACCATTCCAAATAAGGCTTAACATATAAAACCACCGCATTACAGTGTTTCAGAGCATGGTGGTCTGGCACCAGACACAAAAACACAAACAGTCGATGATTTGCTGCCTAAAAAATAGCTTTGATCCATAGAATAATGGCTATGCAACATCAGTCTTAGGTGCTATGTGTATCGTTTTTAAACATCAATATCATTGATGGTTATAATCAAATGATAGCTACAGCCAATGAGCTGTGTATATGATAAAGCACCATATTGGTAGGAAACGCATGTGACATCATGGGAATACTATGTATAATTTGCCATAACCAAATGAGACCATCGTGGAGACAGTTGGCAGCCTCTCTCTCATACCAGTGGTATTGTTATTGGATAGTGTTTCTCAAAATTAAGAGCACATTTCCCATAAACCCTGTGGTTAACACCCTATTGTAATCATTTGGCTACAAAACACTTGGATTATGCTGCACAAGCTGTTGACGGACATTTTATGCTTTTTTTTGGAGCTGTAAAAAATGTCCCTGTTAACTTCAATAGTTTGGGAGAAGCCTGAGATGGAACCACAGGGATTAACTCGCTGTGTGTTTGGTGGTCCTACAAACTTTAATGGGGTTTCAACTGACATGAGGTAAGTCGATAACTGAATTTTCATTTTGGGTTGAACTATTCCTGAACAGTCTTTTGTTTAATCTGTGTTGACCTTTTCCATGGAGGCCTGGTTCAGGAATCTGAGCATGAATAAAAAAAAACGCTAATAACACTGTTAAGGAGGCTGGTAAAATCACTGGCACTCAGCTGACCACCTTCAGTGATATATATACCCTACTCTGCAGACCACAGAGCATCTACCATCATCCACCATTCTGGACTACATGGATCATCGTCTCCACAGGGAATTTGAACTTTTCCCTTCAGGCCGTAGGTTTAGGCAACCTTTGGCTAAGATCAATAGACTTAAAAGCTCCTTCAACCCTGGTGCAATAAATATGCTAAATCTGCATAATCAGTCTCTCCCCTCTTCACAATGTTAGAAAATGTTTCCTTGTTGTATTTACTATCTGTATACGCTATTGTCTTATGTATTCCTGTTTTTAATTGTCTCTTGCTGTAAACTGAATATTCAGTCAGAAAATATTTTCCAATGTGTTGCTTTAACTTTTACTGGAAACCAGATGTAATTTGTGCCGAGTGATTCACCACACCAGTAGGCCAAAACAATCTGTCAGTCAGTGGAGATTTGTATCCCAACAAATGATTTTGTCAAACTTGCTATCACAGTTTTTATTATTTTATTGTTGTGATGAACTTATTATAAAATTGAAATGTTATAATGCATTGCCAAAAAGATAAATATCCTCCTAGCTCTCTGACTTTTATTTCGAAGTTCCAGTACGAAGGCTAACCGGAAGTGTGTTGCTCTCATTGTGCGCAGCTTGACACTGCTCTAATCTACCCAGCTACCGACTCGCGGACGGATCATTCCCCAGCCGACCATAGCAGAGAGCAGTCAGCCCGTCGTGTCTCTATCCGAGGCCGGATGGTAAAATCCAACCTCCAGCGGATCCTAAACAGTCATTGCTTTGCTCGCGAAAAAGAAGGAAAACACCAATCTCTTACTACCATGGCGGACTTAAGTAGTAGTATCTGTGACATGATTGGCAAGTAAGTAAACGATGAAAAAATATCCAAGCTAGCTAACGCGTTAACGCTAGCTTTGCTAACTGAGGTGTGGGGGATGGGGAGCTGAAGCTAAGCTAGCGCCAGTTAGCTAGCAGCTACGGAAGAGCTGAAGCAGAAGAACGCACGAACGCATTTAACTGTTCTGTTGATGCTCGGTCATTTCTATCGACTTAACTACATCATTCTCTCTTCGGTTTTAACTTTTTCGACAGGCTCAGATATATTTAAAACATTTCTCCTCTAAAATTGACGATCTGGCTGGATTGTAAACGTCCACTGGCCCGTGAGATGAGTCGCGTAACATTAGCATCGAACATCGTCGGAGAACCGCATTTAACTGCGTCAGCTAGCCAACATTTCAGTTGTGTTTTAATCGTTTTCACGAGACACACAGCTGACACAAAGACATTGGTTTAATCAGACGGCTAGGTTTTGTGTCTGTCTAATGTAACTTACTGGCTATCGCAAACTAAAAACAGACATGTGATTCATCTTAAACCTCATTTTAGAACGATTTTCTCCGGGATCTTATTATCGCTAGTCCATTTAAAGACCCAGCTGACTTCCCTTACGCAGCAAAATTGTCAACGCCAGCTAATGCCAGTCCTCTCTGGAACAAAACTAGCCACCTAACGTTAATTATAACAACTATACGGCACAAAATATAGTGGCCCCGGGGAATGCTTTGGTCTGTGTATAACGCCTAACCAATCTTCCAGACCATCACCACGTTAAAAAACGCCATTTAACGACTGGTTGTACTGCGACGGTTATCCTAAATTTAAGCTAGTTTGGGTAGTCGACGACCCGCGTGTTTAGTAGTCTTGGTGTAACCGTTTTATCATCTTAACGCCAGCAGATGTTCTCGTTCATCAGATGTAGATTTGGTTTAGGCCGTGGCCCACACCCATCTGTTGGGTGGCCCCGCGCACGTTGTCAGGTGCTGTTTGTGCACGTTTTGTAGTACAGCAGTTACTAATGGCTGCCACAGCCTGCTGGTGTTTACTCTGACCAGGGACCGGTTATACATGGTGAAAGCGGTTAACTATCTCGCAGGACAGGGGAAACCAGCAGGGCTCGTTGTACCCAAGGACCGACTGGTTCAATACTTCTGTCGTGAGCCTCTCGGTTTCAGGTTCCTGTCGGGCTGTTACGCAACTCGAGGTTTACTGCCACGGGCCTCGTAACATCAGATGTCACCGCCGGGTAGAAAAGATGCCCGAGTTGTCGCTGTACGGACCCATTGTAGATGTCGAGGAAGATGGGCTGATAGGGTCCTACGGCAGGGATGGGCACCCATGGGTGACGGAGGGCCGAGAACCTGCAGGTTTTCATTCCAACCAAACACTACAGCAGCTGATTTCACTGGTGAGGTTGTGTGGATCACAGAAATCAGCTGCTGTAGTGTTTGGTTGGACTGAAAACCTGCAGACTCTGTGCCCTCCATCACCCATGGGTGCCCATCCCTAACATAAGGCAAACAACCACCAATAAAAACAATAATGAATTCGAATTGAATTGCCCTCCATTACATCCCTGAGTGTAACAATAAAATAAATATAATACATGATATATGTATTTAACGTTTGCTTTATTTTGCAAGCAGTTGTAACCGTTGTTTTGGTGATGTTAGGACTTGACTGTGGTGACGTTAGCCAAAGGTAAAGTACATAAAAAACACTTAAACAAATGGGTTTTAACAGCACAGGTGAATGGCCATGAAAATAAGATAGCACTTTATTAATCCCCTTGGGGGGGGGGGGGGGAACCTCTGATGTCAATGTGTCTAGTCTAAAATTGAATTAGGTGATCTGTTATACAGGTAAATTTGAGGCAAGGATAGGTATTAAATGCAGAATTGAAGAAGAGAAATTCTCTGTGGCTTTGTGCCTTTTGGAGTAAATATTTCTGGTCTGTTGCCCACCACCACATCCTCTACTGGGGTAAAACCCTCTGTTACACCTCAGTAAATATAGTCAATGTCGCTGTTTCTGGAGACATAAAGGGTAAATAATTTGAAAATGCTGCCAGGCCATTTGCTGTAACACAAATGGTGTAACTTGTTGTGTAGGCCTATTGAGTATTAAATGGTACTGACTGGGATCAAGTTTACAACTTGAAAATGCTGTTTGGTTTGCAGTATTGAATATCTTCACATTTTACTGCAGATAACCCAAGAACAGAAACAAAGGCAGGAAACATTTTGCTCCCTGAGAAGATAATTTTTTACCTAGAGTGGACATTGTGCCACAGACAGCTCTACTATAATGAATAAACGTTATTATGGCAGAGATCGGAAGTGTTTTTGCTGTTTACCCGTCCTTGTGATTTACATGATGAACAGTAAACAACACCAAGGCGACTTTGTCCTATAAAACAGTGGACCGGAAGTCCAGAGAACAGCTGCAGCGCACTCTGCTGTGCAAACAAGACATTACAGCACCACGCTCTCACTGAAAATACAACTGGCAACAATAAAATACAGTTTACTTGCAACAATAAAGTGCAACATAACTGAAGAATGGTCATTCACATTTCTGGACAAATGAAGCCTGCCAAAAGGATGCGCATATAAACAGTTAGCACAACCAATATTAAAAACAGATTAAAAATTGGGTTGTCAAAACACAAAGAATAGTTTTTTTGTACCAAAACTCAAAGTGCAATTCCTACAGGAAATTTAAAACACCAAATTATACGAAGAAGCTTCAAATGTAAGAGCGATACAACTTCTGAACAAATTAGCATGAGCAACCCAGCGACACCGTTCTTCTACAGTGCTGCTATGGATTACCCAAAGTTCCCGTACAACTTTGGTAACATCTGTCAGACGCTCCCTCTTTTTGACAGTCGTCACATGGTAGATGTGGCTTTGGTTTCACACGCCACATGGTTGTTCGGCCGGCCTCACATTGGTGTCAGGTGAACTGTAAGCTAACGATGCTAATGGTACAGTAACACAACTCCAGTCCAAGCATGATACGCACCTAAACCCTGTGTTTACATTTGTAAATTATGAAAGTATTTGCCATCATCTCTCAGAGGTTTGGTCAGGTCTTGGATGGTCGTGGTTTTGATCTTCCCTACTTTTGACGTTCGTGACCTTTCACACTGCTAATTTCATGCCAAAGTAGTCAGTTTAAGACTCTTCATACCTGAATGGCTATGCCCAGGTTTTTGCAAAGGAACTGTAATTAACTTGTTGTTTGTGCTCATTGTGTGATGAGAATATTGTAGCTAGTTTCACTACTGTGTTCCCATTCTGTACGTTTTTATGGTGTATCTGAAAACTTAAGCACACTTTATGGACGGTACAAGCTAGCAAACATAATCCCAAATGAGTGAGCAGATGCAGCACTGTATTGCACTGCATACCACACACACACATCAAAAAAGTCTGTGTATTCCTTTTAAAGAACACATGAATTGTTATAATGCGGAAAACCTCTTTTTCGACTCACTAATTTTTGACAAAGTGACCTGTGGATTGTGAATTTTTTTTTTTGCTGCGTGACTCTCTATGTATCCCAGTTGACCGTCAGTGGGAGTAAAGACGAGTCACGGTCGTGTTTTAATGTCCGTCTCTCTCTCCCCCTCCCAGCCTGTCCCTGCACTGTAGTAGTACCCGCGGCCCGGGGCCTCTGTGGTGCTCCTGATGCCCCTCTCCCACCCCTGAAGATCCCAGGTGGGCGAGGGAATGGTACACGGGATCACACTCCTTCAGCTCGGCCGCTCTACTCAGTGAGTCTGCAAACACACACACAGCCTTTTTGTTGTGATTTAGCCAGAAGAGCTGCAGTACAGAAACGGAAACAAGGGCAGGATGTCGTTTCAGGTAGTTTTAATCAAAAGGAGGAAAGTTGTATCACCAGCACGCTTCAAAGTGAGGAACTTCTCCTGCTTTGCTGTAACCACACTTCCTGTCATGTGACCCAGTGTCATAGTTGTTTATTTACACAGCAGAGGAAGGCACACAAGAGCGACCGTGTTGTTTGATTCATTCATCAGAGTTCAGCCTTGACATTCTACTTTTGACAATGATATAATGTCACTGCAGTATCATCAGACCCCCGGGTTTCTTTCAAATTCCAAAACATTTATTGAGTCTGTAGGTTGCTCTGCTCAACTTGAGAAACAGGCAATGCATGGCAAGTCAAGCTAATTTATGTATATAGCCCTTCATCACAAGCATGTCTTAAAGGACTTTACAGAGAATGAGCCTACCTACATCTAAATAATCAACAATCATCAACAGAGCAAAATGGTGCAGAACAGTATGCAACAAAATAAAACACAACAGCATGTGTCTTTCCTGTCTCTCTCCACTTATATCTGTATAAAAAAAGGTAAAATGGCCAAAAAAATAATCTTTAAAAAGAAAAAAACTCAACTACTGTTTTCAAAACGCATTATTTGTCTGTTTTTCCAGGACAGGAAGTTGACCGTGACGGAGGAGCCAGCAGGGAATGGTCGCCCCGGGATACTCCACTTCCAAAGCCGTCCCACTGTTACCAAGGCGATACAGTGGGATGCCGTGCTGAGCAGCAGCGCGCTCTATGTGGAGATACCGCTTGACCCCCTTCCCGAAGGCAGCAAGGAGAGGTGAGAGGGGCGGGACAGACGCTGAGGGCATGAAGTGTAGCGGCAGGTTTTGTGACGGGAGACCGGAGCCTTGTGAAACCATAGCTAGTAAAGGCAATATCATAACGATAAATATATAATGGTAACAATAAAATTTGACTTGTTTTACAAACAAGTAAATGCCACATATGACTTAAAGACGGTGTTACAGAAGAATAAAACAGGCAATTGCAATGAGAATAAAACAAGTAAAAAGAGAATTATGTAAGAGTCGGTCTGGAAATCTGTTTTTAAAACCTCTGAGATGAAGCGACGAGCCAGACAAAGTGGAGCCTTGAAAATATTCAGTAAAATCTTTTCAGTGTTATTTGAATTTTACTTGCATGTATGTGCCTGAGATCCAGTAAATGTCCCAGTGTGTTTAGGTGTCCGTTTTCCCTTTTCAAACCGAAGCCTCCTTCTGCTCTCCCCCTGCAGCTTCGCGGCTCTCCTGGAGTATGCTGAAGAACATCTGAAAGTTGTTAGCGTGTTTGTCTGCTTTTACAAGAACAGAGATGATCGTGGTACGTGCTAACAGCCCTGTTTTCCCCACACTCTTACAGGCCAACACACTTTTTTTCATTCCAAACACCCAGACAGCTTCGATAGCTTTACAAGTGAAGGAAAATGTCATGTTTGGCTTGCGTGTTGTGGCTCGTTCTGCACCTAAACGTCTCCATGTCTCCTCCCTTGACCTTACAGCTAAACTGGTGCGTACGTTCAGTTTCCTGGGCTTTGAGATTGTGAAACCGGGCCATGCCCTCGTCCCGCCTCGACCCGACGTTTTCTTCATGGCCTACAATTTCGACAGGGACTCCTCTGATGAGGAGTAGCTCTCCGGACAACCCCTCCACTCCTCCTTTCCTCCCTTCCTCCCTTTTCCCTCCCTGATTCTATTCATCCATCCCTCCATCCCGTCCCAGCTCACCCATACTCCACCTCCTCTGTTGAACCCTCGGTTGTTGTGACCCATCCACAAACACCCGCCCCCCCATGCTTTTTGTGTTCCAGGGAATAGTTTAGATGTGCATTTTCCTATTTCACCTGTCTATCTCTATGTATCTTTATTATACTGTTTTCATTTAAGATTAATTGGTATTTTTTTGTCACTTAAGAAAGAGGGAACCTTTGTTTTTGGACGTATGATGAGCATATTGCAATTTTCATAGCTATCAATCAAGGTCTTGTATTATTTTACATTCTTGACTTGTATTTTGTTGATATTTCTTTTAATGATAGACTTAAGGAGGAGGATTCTTCATTTCTTGAATGTACAACAAAAAGGTCATCAGGTTTACGCTCGGGTACTCCAGCTTTCATTTGATTGGCTAAAGATCGACATCAAATTTGTCCCACGTTTTTTCTGTCCAATTCGAGTTACAGACGTGTTTCAATGGGACCAGTTTTATTCTATAGCACTAATGTCCTCTTAAAAGTATTAAGATTTTGCGAAATGTGTTGCTTTTTAGCAACAACCCCAATAATTGGTACTTCACAGCTGGATAGAAATCCCCTTAGACTAGCAAGGTGAGGCGGAGTGCAAAGACGAATGCTGTTGCATGTGACTTCAATTTCAAGTTTAAGATGCTATCGAGTGTGTTGGTACAAAGTGAAAGGAAAGTGAATAATCCAAAGTGCTTTTGCTTCTTTCTGTCATGTATACCTGACATTATCGTAGTATTTTGTTTTGGAGGATGAAAAAAAATTGCTGTGGTGTTCTGATTGGATTTTCTTTTTTGGACTAGCATTCCTTTTTAACTTTTTTTTTTTCATAATAGTAATGAGTTTGTTGTTCACCTGCATAGTGGTACCTGTTGTGCTTCTGTGATAATAAAACAAAAAATCCTTTGTCTTTTATCAGTATTTACTTACACTCACCCGCTCATTTCAGAACCGCACCAATACATTCACATCCGAAGTGTCTTTACCTGGGAGCAAAATCTGATTTATAGCATCAGGCCCTGGTAATTTCTTTTGCCTTTTATAGTCTGAAATGAAAATATCAAATCTGGACTGGATTGATTCTCTGTTCCTGTGTAAAGCCTGGGTTGCATAGCCTTTTCCCGTTTTAACCACTTGCGGTGCGTCAGTATTCAACTGCACATTAACTGGAGTTGCTGATTTAAAGCAGGCATGCTGAACAATAGACCAGTGTTTGTACATGTTATAAATTGAAGTAGGTTTAATCACGTGGGTTTTTATTAGCTACCATTAAACTCCAGTGCGGTTGTAATCACTTGACATGAGTGCTGACCCTCTGGTTTATGACGGTGTAACTAACATCCTACATGATGCATCTCCACCACTCAGTTTGAACACTGAAGATAATCAGGTCAGTTACAAAAGAGCAGGTAGAAATCCACAGCAGGTGGTGTGGCTCCGCTCCACCAGGAGGCTCCAGAGCAACATCACCAGCCAGCAGCTGATGGTACAGTTGCATTTGCAGTATGCATTAGTGCAAGATGTGCAGTTCAGGAAACCAGTATATTTGATAGACAAGCCTACTGAACAAAGCATTCAGTTTGTTTTTTTACAAATCTCATTAAGGCTGACTTCTTTTTTTTATCTTTTTATTTTTGAGATAATGAGGCCAGGTGGAATAATCTCAGGCCTCATAAATTCTCACCGTATTGGTATTCCAATTAGATATTGATGATATAGTCTATATATCATTAATATACTCACCAGTGGAAGCAAGAAATGAACTGTGTTGGAGGAAGAACAGCAAGGAAATATTTCAGCTGCTGTAACTCTGTTAATGAATTCTCACCCTTGACATTTTGTTGATGTGAGATGAATGTCGGTTGAACATAATCCTGAAATCTCAATTATGACTTGAATATTCTCATAGATTTACCGTTGTGCCTGTTTTTAAATGGCAGCATTGCAGCGGAAGTACTTTTCATGTCACGGTTACCACTCTTCACCTGAGAAACTTCACCAGCTGGTTCAATGGCACTCAGCTTTTTGTCTGAAGTGTACTTGATGTAGTGTGTGTAATGAATACAGTTCTGCCTCATATCTTACAGGCAGTGGGTCACTGGGACATCCGGCTGCTACTCTGCACCATGTTAGCGCTGCGGTGACGAAAAGCACCAAATACAAGTACAGATCCCAAGGGTTCAGTTGGTACCATCAGGTTTTGATTGGTGAGCTAAAATCTGAAATTTGAGTTCTTCTGAACATTAGCATAGTGCAGACCTAGGCTACCTCATTTGAATTTTTTTTTTTTGCTGATTGAAACATCCAATTTCGACCGATGTATTGCTTTGCAGATATATCGATACTGATACTGGCATTCTATTAAAAATCAGATATCGGCCAGTCAATGTTTTAAACCTCTAATACGATGGAGAGTTTTATTGACTAAATGTCTAAATTTTGTTTCAGAGGTTTTGCCACTTAGCCAAGAATAACACTGTGGGACCATTGAATCTTTTTTTTTTTTGTATTTTTTAGTCAAATGGTAAAATTTAAAGATATTGAATAGTGCCACAAAATATCAGCCATCAGCAGCTTCAGTCTAAAACTTAATGCAAACACAACCTGCTGTAAATTCATTTGAGACTGAAAAATGTCCGCTGGGTTAAGTCAGATGCATGTCATTTCACGTAAGGTCTCAACATCATCATTCATTAGCATTGAAAAACTTGTTAAAAAAAACGGGACAAATGAAAGGAAGCACTGCTGTTTTCTGGAATCAAAATATTTAATAGGTACATATCAAGTATTATTATGACATGTATAAAATTTCAGATCACAATATGAAGCGATGAAACTCCTCAGGCTGGCGTACGCTGCAAAGGTTCGAGGTCGCCACATAAAAATGACTAATGATTAAAATAGAATAGAAGCAACTAAAATGATAGAAAAATGTCATACGTACATACATAATAGTAAGCATTATAGGAAAATTAAATGTGACTTGTCTTTTCAAACTTTTTTCTTCAATAGAGTGCAATAAAAAAAACATAGAACACAACACTGAAGCCAAGCGTCCACAAGACGTCTAAAAATCGTTAGTACTGTAGGTCACAGAGGGCAGAAGACGGGGGGGAAGGAGAGAGAGAGAGACAGAGAGAGAGAGAAAAGCTCAGGTCACAGCGGAGAAAGAAAGGAGGACTATTAGCTTGCCAAGTCAAATGCAGGAAGAAAAGAATTTTTGAACAAGCTTGAGCGACAGTGGAAGTAATGCACATCACAGTTAGCTTTAGAGACCATAGTAGCATTTGTACTTGCATGTCGTTAAATAAAAAAAAAAACCCAACAAAAAAAACAAAACAGAACAATCCTGAATTCTTGGAAAGAAACAAGGACATAATCACCACAAACAAACAAACAGCCAGCCAACAAAAGGGAAGGAAGGGGGGTTGGTAAACATCGGGGGGGGGGGGGGTCGGTCAGACAGAAACCTTTCGAAGGATCTTGGATCTGAATGTCAGTGGAGCGATAAGAAACGGATGACGTTAAAGAACAAGAGCTGGATTTTTCCCCAAAACCAACTCACCGCTAGGCTTTTTTTTTTTTTGTGCGTGAAAACTATATATAAACGTTAAAATGATTTTTGGGAAGTCGATCCAGACCGTTAGGTTTCTAGGGTTGTGTCGAGTGTGCCGGTGTCGCCTTCCGACCGGACCGGTGACGTCACTCGTGTCACCGGGACCCGATCTGTGCAGAGTGTAAGGTTTCTGTTTTGGTCAGTATCAGACCTGCCAACCCTGGACATTTTTTAAGCACCATATCGGCAGCGGAAAAGATGCCGACCCTTGTTATTTCATGTGTTTTTGTGTGTTGTTTGTCCGTTTTCTATTGTCTATTGCACCCGTTAGCGTTTTCGACCGCAGAAACTTATGTACAGCGATGCCCGTCACTGTTGCAGCCATACAAAAGTAACATTAGATCGTCTGTGACGGAGGGAGCCGGCGTGTCAGACCGCACAGATGAAGACCGGGAAGACAACCCACAACCGAAAAAAGATGAGTGTGACCCCAAAAATTCATCCCAGTGTGTTATGGCCGTGTCCCTGTCTGTCCAACAACCTGCTCAGCTATGTGTTCTGCACATAGTATCAACATCTGTCACTAAGGACCAGCCGGTAAAAAAATATTCACAAGTTAAAAGCATTTTAAAATCTAATTTTAACAAATATTGGGGAAATAATGTGAATCAAAAGCCTGGTGTGAGAGAGTGTACAAAATGATGAAATATAAACTATATGTGGGCTCAACCTGCAACATCATGACTGTTTGTCACAGGCCTTCCTTGTTGTGAAGGTTTTCTTACTGATTGACACACTGTGTGTTAATTTATGTAAAGCTTGCAAGTGCGTTTCAAAGATCCCTAACCCTAAGTAAGTAGGTGACAGTTCCTCACTGGTCTGGCTAAATCCTGAGGAAATGATATATACAGAAACATAACTAATAAATAAGAAATACAAAAGTAAAAAAAAAATTAAAAAGTTATGTCTGCTCACACATCATCATCCCCAGGTTTTAACCTGACCAAAACCTGTAAAAGTAGATTTGAAATCTACGGGTCTACTGGATCTGAGTCGAGCGGCGTGTGTTTTTTATTTGTTTATAATGTGTTGATCACATGATAGGCAAGCTTCACGTATATGAGATCCTGAGATTCTGTGCTATTAATTTGAATTTTAGGCGATGAACCTTTGCAGTGTGTGAGCTATTAATGAAGTTCAATTTCTAAGGGATCGTCAAAAGAGGCTGCGCTACCAGAGAAATCATTTAAATGTGTCGAGTTCAAAGGACCAGCTGTAAATCTAGTGTTTGCACATGGATAGGGCTCGGATCATTCAGGTGTGCCATATTTTACACAATGATGTGTAGAGCCAGACTGTCAACAGGTGTTGCGGCGGACAGGTGCTTTCCAACATGAGCGGTGCCATCGGCTGTACGCATATGACCATCGGGGAGCCGTGCGCACATGAACAGATTTATAGGAATTGGAAAAGACATCACATGAACATTTAACTGGAGTGTGATGCACACATGGCCACTGACAAGTGTTTGTTTAAAGTTTCAATGTAATTAGCACCGCAATTAGAGAGTGGCTTGTTGTCAGCAGGTTGAGTAGAAAGCGGTTGTCACTAAGAAACTCATTTTTTCATATAAAACGTATTATTTCTGATATAGAAAAACATCTTTCAGTAATTTCTTATAGACAAAAATGCAGAACAGCCCAAATCATTTAAGATTCTCTAAGGCATATCTGATGATTTATCCAGTTGCATGTTGCCAATTCAATCCTCATGTACAGTCGTCCTAAACAAAACTGTATTAAAGACGCTCGGTATTTAACGCCTCAGCAGAAAGTCATGAAAAGCAGAAGAGTCCATGGCCTGATTTTCCACTGTACCAATAAGAAAGGACAAAGAAGCCAATTCTATATTTTATATATACAATTTAATAGGAACAGCTCAAATGTGCTGATCTCAATCTGCATAAGACCATCTGAATCGGGCCTATAATGTGCTAACATGCATGCTTAACAGTTAACGGGTATAATTCAGAAGAGAGGAAAATCAATTCCTCCAACCAGAGAGCAAGCAGACTCAGGGATTACTTCCTGAACCCTTTGCCTCATGGTCCATAAACCTCCCAGTTCATACACCGACTCTGTTCAAGAACTTGGAGATTTCCTTACAGATGTATTGATAAATTATTGATACTTTGTGATCTCAACGTAACCAGACAAACCTAATGATCCTCTCCAAAAGGCATTTATTTGGTTTTTTCCTCGCTGCACCACTAGTAGGCTTTTCACCCTGCATATTTTTTGCCTTAACCCACCGGCCCTTTAACCCTGCGCTAACTCAGCAGTTATCCCAGGGTTAACAAAGCGTTTCACACTTGCCAGTTCCAAAGGGTGATAACCCTGGTTTTAACCCCGGGTTGCTGGCCCCGCTCCGCAGCAGGGTGAGCTGCAGTGTGAAAAGCCGTTCGGAGGCTGTCCCAACTTGACACTCGAAAAATTTTAAACTTTCTCAAAGTTCAGTAGCCAGACCAAAAAACCCCCCCAAAAAGGACATTACCCCAGGCTTAGGCTCTCTTCATTAGCTGCCAGTAATGAAACAAATTAATTTAAAACTTGCAATACATCACATATTTCTTACACACCCTCCACTCAGGCCTCCGACCCAGATGAAACCAGGTGGTGGCAGAGCCTTTTCCTACGGGACCCGCTCTCTCTGGAACCAGCTTTTTGCCAGTGTCAGGGAATCAAACCGTTTCAGTATTTAAGCATTAAAGGATAAGGCCTAATTAATGCCTGACCAGACATTCCTGTTTCCCTTCTTCTCTACTCATCTTGAGGATCCGCTGAGACTCTCCTGCTAGGTCTTGTTAGATCTGCCCCGGTGTGACCCCCGAGTTCTCTCTCTCTCTGTTTCACACACACACACACACACACACACGCGCACAAAGCTGAGCTGATGATGAAAAGCCAGAGGAGGGCGATTGCTCCTGCCCTTTTGTCCTTTTCAGACTAAAAAATCAGACAGTTTCTAAAGGGGCACAGTGCTAACGCCGATCTACTGTGGAGCTATGAGCTAAAAGGGGCATAACCAGTCTGAAGGGCATTTATACCAAAGTATTTCCACTGTAACCATGAGGCACCGTATTGGACATAATTCAAACTTTACCTTGCAAATACACACATTTTACCTCATATACCTATATGAGATGCTTACACATTCAAATGTAATGAAATACTCTCATACACACTATTGAAACGCCCTCATAAACACTAGTGAAATGTGTTATGCTCATATACACCACTGAAACACTCACATACAGTATATGCTATTGAAACAGGAGGGTTACACCATTTCTACTTTTTACTTCTCTATATTCTCTATATAGATATTTCAAAATCAAGGAGCTGTGCAGCCACATGTGAAGCTGTTTCCAAAGACACTCCAGGGAGATTCACAGGGTGGAGAGAGTACTACTCAAGTAGAAGTAGTTACCTTGCTGAAATTTTTACTTAAGTATAAGTAAAATGACTTGTGTAAAAATCTACTGAAGTAAAAGTAAAAAGTAACTCATCTTAAAAGTTAACTCTGAGTTAACTTGGCTCATTAACTCACTAGCAGAGTCTCATCCTCACTAGCATTGTTTATTTCCATGAGAACATTATCAACATTTCTCTGGTAGACAAATTAAAGGGGAACACCACTGAAATGCTCTTCTAGTGGACTGGGACAGTTCAGTCCATGTCACCTGACTGGAAAACCTGGAGCTGTGCTAAACTTTGTGGAACAATGAGTGAGAAAGCATTTCACTAGTGCATGCAAGAATGTTTCAACGGTGTATACGAGTGTTTCGATAGTGAACGCAAGAGGTTTTCAATAGTGTATATGAGAGTAGGGCAGGAAATTAAAGGAATAGTTCACCCAAAAATGGAAATTTGGTCATTATCTACTCGCCCTCATGTCAGTTGAAACACTGGTGAAGTTTGTATGTCAATATAACTTTTCCTTTGTGATTTAGAGCATGGGCAAGTTCAGAAAGGAGAGCACTAGCCTGTTTGGCGAGTGGTGAATTAAAAAGCGTATAAAAGATTAATACTCAAGCCGTGTATTCCCAACTAACATTGAGTTGAGGTGTCACTACAATGTCAATGCATGTCAATGTGTTGCTTGTGTGTCTCTTCCACACTTGATCAAATCCAAACGCTCGTCACTGCCTCAGCCTGCCTATTATAACTCTCCCCTGTTGCCATAGTGACAACGCTCAAAGCTGAGGCGACAGACAGCCAGGCAGCTCTTTAGAGCCATTTAACCATTTGTCTGTTCATTAGCAAGATATCGCAGAAAGTTACCACCGGATTTGGCTAAAATTTGGTGGACAAATAACTTCGCCCTTGGCCCGAAGATCAGTTGATTGGATTTTGCTGATGATCCGGATCTGGAATTTCTGTCATTAGACGATTATTGTTTTTGAGCCAGAACCATTATGCTGTGTTCATGTGCTGGTGGGAAAAAGTTTCAAGTCGGCCATTAAACAGCGTTGCATTCAAGTGCTACTTTCAAATGCTCCGGGTAAATCAAACAAAAGACAAATGAGAAACAAACAGAAACCGTTGTGGCTGCAGATTACAAGCCTGCAAGTTGTTCAGGCTGCAACTTTGCAAGTTGGAGAGCATTGGAGAACATTTGCGCTCTACCAGCTGCCTTTAGTTGACCTCGTTATACTTGAACATCACATTACTTATACCGATCTCATAATAATAAAATATGAAATATACAAAAGAACTTGTGATTTTTATGCATGAATCCTCAAGTTCCACCCCTGTATGAGTGTTTCAATAGTGAATGCAGGAGGTTTTCAATTGTTTTTATGAGGTTTTCAATAGTGTATATGAGCGTTTCAATAGTGAATACAAGAGATTTTCCATAGTGTTTATGAAAGCACTTCAATAGTGTTTATAAGATTGTTTCAATAGTGTATGAGAGGTTGTCAAGAGTGTTTCAGTTGTATATATGCGCCTAGGACACTTCAGAAGTGTTTATGAGGGTGTTTCAATAGTGTTTCATCACTTTTGAATGTGTAAGCATCTCATATAATAAGTATTCAAGGCATAAATGTGTGTATGTGCAAGGTAAAGTTTGAATTATGTCCTTCACGGCACCTCATGGTTAACTGTATGATTACTTTTGGTCTGAATATCAACCACATTTTTTAAATAGAGAGCCAGTCTATCAATACAATGAGTCTCTACATGTCTCTTCACTTTCAGCAGCCTGGCACAGTTTCATCTGGGATTCTCAGGGGCAAAAAGAGTTGAGTATTGACTGCTATTGACAGAGTAGTGCAACTTTGACTGAATGCTTTCTTATCTTGTATAGAAACAGATTTTTTCTTAGTTACTGGAAAATGGAAATGGAAACTACCATGGTAAACAAACAAACTACTTTGGTAGGGTCCTATTTGATATTTTAAGAGCTTTTTTTTACATTTCATACTGCATTTAATTCTGTTATTTCTAGATTGTATTACATATTAATCTCTGTGAGAGGTCACAAACGCAAGTATATTGTACAATAATGTACAATAATGGTACAAAACTCACCAGAAAATAGTTGTTAAAAGCAGATTTTGATTTTTTTCCCCCATGACACATGTCCATGCCCCCCCACACCCAAACTAACATTTCTAGGGAAGTGGTCTTAGAGATTTTCGACCCTGTCCCACTCAGTCTGTGCACGCCTCTTCCACAGTAGCTTTCACCACTAGCTCAGATTTGTTTGTCCTAGTGATTATGTCTTGCCCGCCTTTCTTGTCACTGGTATGTTTAATGAAGTTCCAAACGACCAAAAAGGAGTGTGTTGCGCCTGTTGATCTCTACGATTTCTACGGTTGCTGCTTCGCTTGAGCCAGAACTCTCCTGACACTCAAAACAAACCAGACACAGCTGCCAATTTGTGTTCTCCGCAAACGCACTGAAAGTTTCCCCTGGCTAGGCATTTGCTACTATCATTAGCTCAAAGCATGGTAATGGCATTATTGCAACTGACGTGAGCTGCTAGCAGTGTTCAGCAATGCTAGCGTGTGCTACGGATTAACCCAGAAAACAAGTCTGCTCCGCGTGTCTATTAATAAAGTGCTTCATAGGACAAAAAACGTTGTGTGCTTCGTTTCATATGTAAATGCTTTCTTCACTTCCTTTCGCTAATTTCACCTTGGCGCCGCAGGCCGGGCTGTGTGGGCGTCGCTCCGTCTCGTGGGGAGGGGTTTTGTCTTCCGTGTTTCTTTAGTGACATTGTGAAATTGTCGGTCTTCCCGTGCCTAAATCACCGTGTTAGCCTCGCTCCATTTTGTTTTTTTTGCCAGTTGAGTCAAAAACTGTACATATGCGTATTTTAATGTAACAACTCATATCGATGTATTTTGGTCTAAAAGTTACGTAGATGGTACACAAAATGCGTTCAGGTTGGCAGGTATGCAAATATACACATGGTTGATTTCATGATATGGCCAGGGATAAAAAGGTGAAGTGTTGTACGTCAGTTCATGGAGTCGTTGGACAACATGGTGGCGGGGGAAAACTGATGGATAGGCAGAGTGGCGAGGGGGCGTTTAGGTTGGGGCTCATTTTGTGTGCGTGTGTGTGTGTGTGTGTCTGTGAGCGTGTGTGTTTAAGGTGGGGTGGGGTGGGGCGAGGCGGTTAAAAATGTCCTCGGTTGAAATTCAGGCTGGTGATGTTAATGGAGACAGTCCAAGTTCAACAGGTGAGGTCAGTCCCTACTGAGGTTGTTTGTGTGTATGAATGATTGTATACATAAAGGACTGTATACGCAATATACATTTGTCTGCGGGTAAGTATGTGTGTGCAATGCGTTTTTAAAGTGGAGCTCTAGGTGCTTGAGGGTATAAGTGGGTGCACAGAATGGATGCGTTTGTGTGTCTGTGTGTGTGTGTGCATGTGTTCTACTAATAAATGTGTTTTTGACCTCATCGGCCCTTGCTGTAGCCAGGGAAGAACTGGTCGAGCAGCATCTGGAGCGTCTTGTTGAGGATCATGATGTAGTCCTTGCCCAGGTCGTGGCGGCAGGCGGGACAGGTGTACACCTCCGCTCGGAACGACCGCTGGAGACACGTCTGGAGGGGCAGGAGGGGTACAGAGACACAAAAAGACAGGAGTTTTACAGTGTTTTGGTACGTTAATAGTAGGACTAATGTATAGTGATTTCACTGATGCTCATCACCTACCTTGCAGACATTGTGTGAGCAGATGGTGGTGATGGGTTGGTAGGCCAGCTCCTGGCAGCACACACACATGAAGGTCTGCTCCACCTTGCGCAGGAAATTCTTGATATGTACACAGACAGAGACAGAGACAGAGACAGAGACAGAGACAGAGACAGACAGACAGGCAGAGAGACAGACAGACAGACAGACAGACAGACACACACACATGGAAGGAAGGAAGGAGGGAAGGAAGGAAGGAAGGCAAATTATTACCATGGAAACAGCTCAAAGAAATGATTCATTACAGCCTTATCCAAAAAACTGATCCTGCTGCCATTTTAACCACAACAGCAGCATTTAATTTAAGAGCTCTGCCAAACAAAAACAGTACAGTGACAAATCAGACTACACATCAGGATGAGTTTGACCATCTTTGAGTTTGGCGGTTAAGGCCTTGTAACAACGCATTATGTAATAACACCGCATTATGTAATAACTTGACAAAATGTAATACATTTTCACTTCATTATGTAATAACACCCGCATTTTGTAATAATCTGCCGCATTTTGTAATACACAGCCTGAACGCAATATGTAATAAATTTCCCCGCATTTTGTAATAAATTCTTACATATTGCATATTTTTTTATGATGAAAATGTGCATTATACAGTGCATTATGTAATAACCAACCAAAATGGATGTCTTCATCTGTACACGTTATATTTTTAACAATTAAGCTAAATTAAACTTCCCAAATATTAAATTAGACTGGCGTTATAATTGACTCTGATCTGGACCAAATACATTACGGACATGTTTAAGGAGTACACTCCTGCCAGGCCTCTCAGGTCAGGTGGGAGTGGGCTGCTAGTAGTGCCCAGTGCCAGGGCTAAACTTGGTGAAACAACCTTTAGTCACTATGCTGCACATCTCTGAAACAGACTCCCTGTCCATCTTAAAAGTAGCCTAATCCTCGAAACTTTTGAATCAGAACTGACGGGATTACATTTCACTGTGATTGTACCTGAATGATTACACGTGACAAATAAAAACGTCATTGACTGATTGATCAGGACTCAAAACCACAATGTTCATGGATGTTTTTAGTTGAGTTATTTGAGTTCTTTAAAAAATGTTAAACTTATTTTAAATCTTGTTTTTATCTACACCACTATTTATTTATTCATTGTTCTTATAAATCTTTTAATCTTTGTAAAGCATCTTGAATTGCCACTGTGTATGACAAATAACCACCGCAATATGTAATAATTTATTACAAAATGCGGGGAAATTTATTACATATTGCGTTCAAGCTGTGTATTACAAAATGCGGCAGATTATTACAAAATGCGGGTGTTATTACATAATGCATTGTTACAAGGCCTGAAGACCAAGGGACCATTCCCTTAATTTTCAAGTTCAACAGTGACTTTTATTAGCTTGCTATGTGTTGTGTTGAGATACACTGTGTACACAATGTTGAGGTGCCTGAGATGCATCACACAGACAGCGTCAGGGTGCGTTTGGGACGCGTACCGGGCCCTCCCCAAGGTGTCCCATGGCTTCGTCCCAGAGCTTCTTGTTGGCCACGTCTTCCCGGATCAACTGCTGCTGCTGCTCTGACAGCTGGAAGGCCTCCTCCACCTTCACCCGCTTAGAGGGGGGCTCCTCCGCCGGTGAAGCTTCTGGTAACGAGACAAACACACACAAGAATAAAAAAATTCAGCAACTCTTGGAGAATAATCAACAAAACTCTAATATTAAAAATCAACACATTTTGGCTGCAATTGCCTTCATCAGAGTTAGAGGATTGCTTGTATAGTCAATAATAAATATCTTGAATGACATCCAAAATGTCCACCTCAGGGCCACAGACAAATTCTATAGTGCCTCCTACATCAGATAGATGATAGCAATTGTTGCTTTTTTTAACACTGGTGTATGATTGGTCTATGGGCCCTGAGGTGGAGGTTTTGGATGTCACTGAAGAGTTATTGTTGACTATGTATGCAATCCTGTAACCCCGAAAAAAGACCGTTGCAGCCGAAATGCCTTGGGTTTTAATATTAAAGTTTTGTCAATTGTTCTCCAAGAGTAGCTGATTTTCTTTTTTGATTCATGAACTTTGGAGGAGTTGCGACGTTGTGACAGATTTTTTGCCTTAAGGACACACATACACACACACACACACGCACACACACACACACACACACACACACACAAACACACAAATTCCATGTATGGATGAATGTCAGGCTGCCAGTGGACAGAAGGAGGACATGGGTGGGTTTGTTTTTATTCCCTAGGTTCCCTTTGAGCTTCAACCGTAAAAGCACCCACCACTCTCCCTGGGCGTCTTCTGCCCTCCGTTACTCTGTGGCTCCTCCTCTTCCTCGTTGGCCATCAGCTGCTCCTCCTCCTCCTCCTCTTCCTCCTCTTCCTCCTTGGCCTTGGGGTGTATCCGTGGCCTGCCCCTCCCGCCATGCCGCTTCCCCCGGGTGGAGCCTCCGCTTCTGACGCTGGCCTCCTTCTTGGTCTTGTTAGCCATGGCCTCCAAGTAGCCAGGCGGGTACTGCAGAGACAAGATGAGCACCAAGTGGACCACTTATTTGGGAAAAAGGGGAAATAGTTTGCTTCTGTTTTCGATTTGTTTTCACTTCTTTTCACATGTCGGAAAACCAGTGATAACACATGAAGAAAAAATCAAAAATGAGCAGTTGCAAGGGGTTTTCACAGTCGCACGTGTATAAATGAACAGAATTGAATCTCTAAAGCCATTTTCACACTGTGTGCCTACACATACATACATATACATACATACATACATACGTACATAGATATATGTGTACATACATCCTACTTCTTACCTTAACCCTAAACCCAAGCCCTAACCCTAATTAGCATTGAAAAAATGAGAACTGTCAAAAGATTTTCGTAATTTCTCTATCCTTGTGAGGACATTTGGTCCCTACAAGTACAGAAATACAGGAACACACACACACAGTCACACACACATACACCCACACACACAGTCACGCTCACAGTCTAACCTGTACAGCCAGGCCCAGTTTCTTGATCCTCTCCAGTCCCTCGGGTGTCCATGGGGCGGGTTCCAGATCGTCCCGTCTCAGCAGGTACCTCCACACCAGGAAACCACACTTCCCGATCTCCGGCCAATATTTAACCACCTGGGACCCCCGGACACACAGGATGAAATTACATGTAATACAACAAAATGTAAAGAACAAGGCAAATATGTTCATATATTTACATAGACTCAGTTGTTTAACACATATTGTATTGTTTGTCAGAGGATATACAGTATTTCCTCTGTAAGTGCACTAAATCCCTTTTGGATGTGAATTAATATCTTTTCAATAAAAATCTCTATGGGCTGAATGTTGTGGCAATAATGCCTTCTATAATTCAATTGATTTGTTTCTGGATATATATATATTCAGATCTACATATATATATATAAAAAACGCATTTTATTTGTAGAGCAGCTTTTCAAACAAAGTTTGAAAACACACTTTATAGAGCATGAAAAGAAAAGACATTACATAAAAGAGATTACATAAAAATAAATCAATAATAAATAAGGACAAAAAGAATTAAGAGTCTAAGAATTGTTACAGCAAGTTTATAAAATGGGTGTTAATAAGTGATTTCGCATGACAGAGTGAGTGAGTGCAGCACCCATGCCACCCTGCTCCCTAAATTTCTGACATGTTATGATATCAGTGTTGGTATATATTTGTAATTATTTCTCTGTTCTTGAAGTAACATATTTCTTGGAGTAAATTCATCCATTTCCAACCTAAAACAGGAGTCTGCGTGTGTATTTGTCTGTACCTTGTAAATACCGTCGTAGCGGTTTCCCTCCTCCGGAGCGTATTTGCTGATGCGTCGGCCCTTGGAGCTGCGCACCACTCTCACCGGCTTTCCTGCCCGCCAGTTCCTGGACTCCGCCCCGTCTTTGTCGTTCAGCGGGGCGTCGCAGTTTAGGGCCAACGCCCTGCAAGAGAGGGCAGAGAGTGAGAGTCACAGAAGGGACAGAGAAATGTTTATCAAGTCTAGTTTGGGGATACACACTACAGCTTGACTCGGGTTTTAAAATTTCAGCCTGGCCCATTCAAATTCCTGCCCCAGGGATATATCAATCAATCAATCAGTCAACGTTTATTTGTATAGCATGGTTTCGTACACCGTACTACAATGCTAAGTGCTTTACAGAGAATAAAAACAGATTCATAATAAAAGAAATAAGATAAAATAAAACAATAAGATGAAATAAAAAAAGTGCAATACAAGAGAGAGAGATAAGAGAGGAAGATAAATAAATGCATGCAAGAAAGCATTAAATTCAAGTAAAAGCAATGCTGAAAAGGATATATCATTTTAAATGATAATGATACCTCTAATGATAAGTTGTGTATGACAGTATTTTGTAACAGTGCTGAGCCTGAGCTTGACCAAACCCACAGTGATTTAGATTCAGTCTGAACCGAGACCGCTGGGTCCAGGAGGAGGTGCCATCGAAATACACCCACGGGATCAAACTCATTTTGTAGACTGAAGCTCAGTTTGGAGTCAGAAAAGAGATGCAGACGATGTGTGGTACCTGTTCATGTGGGTCAGGGTCTGGTCAAAGGAGTGCTCTCCGATCCGCTTGTTTCCTGAGAGGTCACGACCCCCGCTGCCCGTGTAGGTGAACTCATCTCCCCTGTCCTGCAGCGGGAGCCCAAATCCACGCAGATCAGTAACTGTTCTCCACATACCCAAACCAAGAATTCCCCCAGCTTCGCTAAGCATATTTGAACAAGCACTTGTGAGGAGAATAATATGCTATTCACATAAAAGAAATGCCAGGTTTATAAAAAAAAATCCTGTAATACAACATGAACAACGCACCACTTCATCCTCAAAGCCCCCAGCCAACACCAGCGAATAGGATCCATCGTTACTGCGCCCATGGATGCCGCCCACATGTGGTCTGTGCACCCCCGCCTCGCTCACCTGGAGGGATGAAAGGAGAGAGAGAGAGAGAGAGAGAGAGAGAGAGAGACGGAAAGTAGAGGAAAGCCATTGATTAGATGAGGAGGATGAAGGACAAACAGGGGAGACAGAAGATATTATAGAAGGGAGATTATAATGTGCTGGGAGTGTAAAATGACAATATAATCCACATTAATATCACATAATTATACCAACTACTAGATTTGCTTTAACCTTTATCAGTAGTCAGTAGGTTGCAGCTTGTTGCATTTGAACATTTCAGAAGTTTGCAGGGGATTTGGGATCTAACAGCGGCTAACCTGAACTCTGAATTTCCAGGTGGTTCCCACGGGAACGCCGGGTATGGGTCCGTAGTGGTTTGAAGGAACAATTGTGCATTCCTTAGTGCGCCCCACGCAGGCCATACCCTGCAATTACATGAAGTACTGAGAGGACAAGAATCCAATGCTGAGGGAAAATAACATCTTGAACATCAAATTTGAGTGGAATTATCTTGTAAGTACATAAGCGTTTAGATCACATTTCTACATGTCGTTTCAGAGCGGGGCGGTTAACTTTCGCCTCGAGCTCATGACGAATATTTATGCGCGAAAGGGGGGCCTAAGCAGTGATTATGCATTCAGAATTGATCAGCATTCAATTTCTGAGGTACATAGCATATCACAAGCGAAAATACAAGGGCAACTCTTAACAAACAAATGCAGTTTATTCAAGAGTCATATAAAATTGCGATAATGTGAACCTCAAATGAATGCTGTGTGACTCACAGCACTTAAATGTGCCCAAACACACAGGCTAGGCTGTTTCCAATTAGTATACAGAGAAAGAGAGCATTCTGGTAAAGAAAGGAGTTATTTTCCATTGGCGGTTCCAGGAAAGTGGCTAAGTCATGCTTAATGGCATTGTTCACATTGCACCATGGAGTAGAGTGTCAGGGAGCGAGCGGCCAAGAGGGAAAGGAGCCACACAATCCCTTCAAATTTTGCTATGAGAAAGAAGATTGTGTGCCCCACAGTTCTTGAGGAAACTTTTTAAGAATGCAGTTCAGATGCTTTTTTTTTTGGTGTTTTTTTTTTTTTTTTTACATTTAAATACATGTCAGCTGTCTCCCTCTGTCTGTCTCATTCTCTGTCTGTCTCAGCAGCTAGAATAAGATAAATCTCACATAGTTTTTGCGAAGCAGAGAGAGTGTAAATGTAATTTTCTGGCTTGTGCTCTCTAAAACAATGAAAAAATTGTAAGGGGCAAGGATTATATGAGGATAGCTTGATAATGAATATGTCAATACTCTTATAAGTCTGAGCATATTTTATATATAGGATTACGAATCAAATCAGCATTAAGTATGAACAAAATCAACCAACAATGGGATGCCAATCTAAAGGGAGGTGGATACTGATCAATGTTAACTGGATTAACAATTTACAATCATCAATATTTAAGTCTGATTTGAGGGAGTGAGCTGGGGCAATATTTGACTGAGCTTGACAAAAACCACACACACAACTCATTTATCACTTCCTAAGCAAAACACACAAAACACACAATAGACAAGTGCTAACACAAAGTAAAGAATAAATAAATTAGCAAAGGTAGGGGAATTAAATGAAATGAATGAGTGGAAGGAATGGATAACGCACTGAATGAATGAATGAATGAATGACTGAATGAATGAATGAGATGTAATGGATGCGTTTGAGCAGTCAGTTTGAGTCTATATATCAGATAGGTCTGCCCAGATTGTTGGTGTTGAGGGTCTACAGTACCAATTTTAGTTAATAACTGCTGTATAATGTTTGTTAGTTTTACAGCAGATTTCCATGAAAGCAGAACTGATTTCTCTCCAGGGGAAGGAGGGGAGGGATTAAGTGGTTAATTTGAAAAACAATTGAAAAACAAACAATTTGAGTTTTGGCTGAATGAATGTGAGGTGGATTATTTCCCAACATATAGGAGAGATCTGGGTCCTTGTGGGGGAGAACTGGAAGATGTGATTGGATTCAAACCCTACAGAGGAAATCTACTTCTTCTGAAGTCAGTTTTTGACTATTTGTAATTCATCCGGTGTTTCTCCCTCAAGCAGCCATTCAGCACTCTTGTGTTTACTTGAGCACCAAGAAGCACCGATGAAATTGCATCCGGTCATAGCGGAGAGCGAGGTAAAAGGAAGATAATGTGTCCTTTCTCTGACAGTCCGTTGCACTGGAGTAGACAATCCAGTGGTGTAAAAAAAGGCCTTGAAATATAGACAGTGAATTAATGAACGTGGAGTTAGATGAGAATGACAAACTGAGCATGCATTTAATGTTTGATGAAACATGAATGGAAGTTGAAAACAAAGCTACTATGGTTTAGCAACATAAGGCTAACATGGGAAAAAAAAAAAAGTCTTTCTGGGATGGAAGAACACAAACGCAGCTTCAGTCACTCGCGGGCGATAAGAACCAAGAACCGCAGCCTTTCTCTCAAGCTTACTGTTAAAGTTTACTCTCCCTCTTACAGGCTACTGTGTGTCTACCTGGTTTGTGCGCACGGTGTGTGTGTACCTGTGGGTGTCCTTGTGCCTCACCTTTCCCCAGTCCCTTTGACTCTCAGTTGTTGCTGAGGGCATCCTGGCCTTCTTCTTGCTGGCTTTGAGCTTCTCCCCCGCCTTGATCACTTCACTTGTGTCGTTCTTACAGGTGGGACAGTACCTAGCACAACAAAAGGGTATCATCTCCTGCTGATGTAGAGGGGGGTGTGTGTGTGTGTGTGTGTGTGTGTGTGTGTGTGGTGACAGCTGCAACAAAGCTGTAGATAAAAATGTTTGAAGATCTAAAACTCAGCCATCAGCAATCAGTGTCATCAGATACGGTACTGAAGACATCAGGTGTGTGTGTGTGTGTGTGTGTGTGTGTGTGTGTGTGCCTTCGCATGTTTGTGTTTATCTCCGTCTGTATTCCCACACCGATCTTTATATTCAGGTACGGTAACCGGCAGTGTGTGAAGACGCAAGTTACATGCCTGCATCTGTGTTTACAACAGATAATTCCAGTCACATTCAAAGCCAGTGTATATCTGATAAACGCACCTGTGACTGCATTACTGTTCATTTTAATATTGATCACCACTAAAATAGCTACAGTGTTTCCTCTGTATTCATTTAGCAGTGGTGCGCCACCACAGGAAGGAAATTACCAACACTGCTAGAGAAAATATGAAATTAGCATTGTAATTTAGTCTTACTGTCATCTAAAACTGAAATAAGTGTAAAATGTTTTAGAAGTAATGATTTTATCATGATTAAAAAAGCACTACAACCTCACCTTGACACATAACTTAGACCCAAACAGTGACAGACAAGGGACAAAACTAGATTTATCCCCGCAAGCACCACAGCTGCATAAAATTACAGAGGAAACACTGAGGTACTAGATTGTTTAATTAATTACTATGGATCACAAATTAAATATTTATTGTACATTTGCGGTTTTATTCTTGTTTTTTGTTTTTACAATGGTGTGTTACCGCTGTTTTATAAAGGAGATAAGCTACTCGAGTAAAGCATTTTTACAACTCCACAGATCGTACGTAACACCGCCAGTCAGCTGTTCTAGCTTCTCAGATGGACTCTCTCACCAGTCCTCGTCGTCGGGGATGGTGGCCAGCGGCGGGTTGAGACAGTAGATGTGGAACGCCATGTTGCACTCGTCACACAGCAGCTGCATGTGAGCGTCCTGCTTGCCGCCGCACACGCAGCAGGAGCAGAAGCGACACTCGGTGTCGGGGTCGGCCTTGCAGTGCTTACACTCCGGCCCGCTCTTCCCTGGAGCCAAAAACAACAGAGCGCACACACACACACACACACACACACACACACACACACACACACACACACGTAGACACAAACGTAGATTGTACAGTAGGATAATTTATTTTGCTGTAACAACTACGTACTGAACTCTGCCCCCAAGATTGACATGGACTACAAGTTTTGCAAGTGTTGCTCTCATTGTAGAATACATATGGCACATATGGCGCTTGTGTGTGTGTGTGTGTGTGTGTGTGTGTGTGTGTGTGTGTGTGTGTGTGTGTGTGTGTGTGTGTGTGTGAGATCTGGTGCATACGTTTAAACTGTCCGTCAGTAGCAGAGAGGGGGCGAGCTCCTGGTTTCTCCACCTGGTAGACTTCATCTAGAAACTGAACTTTACAATCCCCTATCACATCTCCTGGACCCCTGAGGAGGGGGGGAGAGAGAGAGAGAGAGAGAGAGAGAGAGAGAGAGAGAGATGAGATGAAAGAGCAAAGAGGACAAGGATGGGAAGCAGAAGGAAGTTACGTTAGTTAAGTTAGAAGGACGGGTTAGAGAGGTGAATCACACAAGAGAAACACTGCATATTACTTTCTGGTGAGGGACACAAACACAAAAAGTAGCCAAATAGATATTCTAATGAAGGAGGAGCAAAGGAGCAATCGTCCTCCATCCCCACCCCACCCCACCCCAGCTCACCCCAGGAGGATCTTGACTCGGAGCTCCTTGTTGGTGCGGGAGGCTTGGTTGAGGGCCTGCACCTCGGCGTCGAACCAGAAGCCCCTCTCCTCGGGCGTCTCCAGGTTGTAGTTTATCATGACGGGCAGGCCCACCCTCAGCTGGTCCCACCGCAGCAGGGTCCTGGCGCGCGGCCGCACGTCCGCCGGTCGCATCTCCACCACGCCGTTCTCTGGGTAGCTGGCGGACAGGCGAGGGGAGAGAGGGAAGGAAGGGGGTCAAGTGTGTGAAATCTTTAGAAATCGCCGTCATCGCCGTGATTTGCATCATCAGCCTCATATCCACCGGATTTCTGCCTCAAGGATAGTGGAGGTTAACTGTTACATGCGCTAGATATATTTCTGTTCTCTACGAACTTTTCAAGGTCAGCCAAAAAAATATATCTACATTTCATGGCGTCCACGCGGCTCACCCATCCCACCCACCCATCCCACCCATTGCTTGGAATTAAAAAAGCAGGCAGTTCTCTATATATCAGCTACATATATCAGGCATGGGGTTGTGTTGCTTGATTTAATTTTCTTAGGCAATTTTTTCTGTAATAAAATAAAAGATGTGGTTTTCATCAGTTAGCAACGTTAACAAGAAATGCACCAAATGGGGTGTAAAGGTAGGAATGACCCTTGACCCCTTGATCACACTTAATGCATTGAGTGTGCTGCTCCCTGATGAAAATTCATGAATTACAAGTGAGAATCCATTACTGCTGCAGATGCCTTGATTTGCAATGAAAGTGTTGCATGTGTAGAATTTTTGCCGCGATCACAAACGACGCACAAACACGAGTTCAACACAAGGACTGAACGGCTCAAACATATTGAGATCAAGCTGATCAGGTGCGGTTACTGATGAAAGCATAACATAATTTTTCACTGCTACTTTGATTCACTGATGAAATGTTAACAGGTAAGCATCACAGAGAGCAGAACAACAGAGTAGAACAACATTTGATTTATTTTACACATGCATAATCAAGGCAAAAGTAGGATCAATTATAACACGATGCATCTGCTATGGATTCATGCAGCAGCAATAGATTATCTCATTTGAAATTAATGTACTTCCACTGGAGAGCAAAATATTAAGTCACCCATAGGGCCTCAAGATGTCAATTCATTCTGAGTGACAAGGTGGACAATATTCTGTCCAGCAAAAAGCGACTGGTCAAAAACAGATTTTTGAACAATGTGCTCTTCCTTGGGAATATAGGTAAATACAAGTTATTCAAAGGCTCAACTACATTCTTTCATTCATTCATAAACAACATTGGCCCTTCTGTACAAGAGCATGCGAGTCCACACAGGCACACACAGGCACGGGGGGGTCAATGCTATCTGAGATTACCAAGCTGATTTTTGTACAAAGCGCTTGCACAGAAAGGCAAATGCTGGTCTTTAAATCCAGCACTCTGGGTCTGAGATGTAATAACTAACACAAGTACAGATTCTGTCCAGTCCCCCAGCACACATGTGGTGACATACAGACCTAATTAATTATCAGTTTATTCTAATGTGATCTCGGCTCTCTGGCTCCCTAGCAGATCAGCTGTCTTCATCTCTTCTATGGAGAAAACACGAGTGTTTGTATCATAAAAAGATGTAGTTATATATAATTGCCAATCATCACTGTATCCAGCAGTCCAAATAAACAAAGAAGAAAAAAAAAAGATTTGCACACACTGTATACAGCGTACAACATTTGTAATCTATTAGCCTAATAGGCTACAAATGTTGCGGCTTTGTCAAGTTTGCTGGGGTTTTTTTTGTTTAATTAAACAGCTTTGAGCTACAGGTCTATTTAATGACAAGCTAGGCCTTTAGCTAGGAGCCGGACTAGAAGAAGGACAAAATCAAGATATTACTTGAGTGTTCCTGTGATGATGAAAAAACAGACAAAAAAACTTTCTTACCAATAAAGTCAGGGATTTCAATTTAGACTGGACTAGTATGACACAATATGATTTCTACAGGGCAAATTCTACAAGTAAAATAAGATTACATTTTTACAGGCAAAGTCACATACATCCATGAAAGTTTCTAGTTTGGAAGACTAAAAACATGGCACAAATTATGATGTTACCCCACCTCCCCCTGTTAAACTGAACCCGTCCACATGGGTTTTCAGAGACACGCCTTCACATACCATACGGCACTCGCTCACATCTGCTTTCTGACTGGGGTTTTGGAGCAGAGGATTATGGGGGATTCTCACAACTATGGCCTCTGTCCGCCCCTCCCCATTAATCTACACAGAAAATAAACTGAATGCTGCCACTTTGCTGCTGTCGGCGAGGCACACTGTTCACCCAATAGGAGTCAAAATTAGACCTGAAGTTTCCCGGATATCTTGCATGACTAACATACGGACAGGAGAACCGATCCATAGCATCTTCCCCGCTCTTTTCCAAATTATTATTTTGCTGGGGAGCTGCTGGTGTCTCCTTAAAGGCCATGAGTGTCCTTGGGGAACCACTGTTTTAGACAGCAAGAGAGAGATCGTCATTATCCGAAGCAGCATCGCTGTATTAGGTGTATAATCTTGTGTGTGTTCACTGCACAAATGTAGAGGTTTCAATAGGCAAGAAGATTCGAGAAGAGAATAGGTGAGTTACAGGTAAGTTTTACAAGATAAATAATTAGATATGCCATGATTAGGTTCAATAAAACATCCACGTCTTCAGGATTTTAGATCTTAATGTAGCATGTTTTAAAGTATTCGCTACACAACTGATTTGGCAGACAACATGCATCATACTACCTGATATGAATTATATTTTATTACCGTTTCAGTTTTGCCATGCAGAAATTGAATTTGGCCCATTTCATTAAAGATTAATTTTAAGTATAGTATTGTTTACTCTTCATTAGGACAATTTAATTCACTGAATCTAAAAGTTTCTTACCACTTAAATGTTCCTCCTTGAGTAAAGCCTTTGGCAAAAAAGATCTAAACAATGGGGAAATGTCTTTTTGTCCAAAAGAGAGGCTTTATGCTTTCAGTGGCTGCAGTGAGGCCGACCGCACAGTCTTCCTGCCTGCCACTCATCATTAAGCCGTGGATATTAGGCCCAACTCAGAAATAAATTGATGGCTTGCTTGCTTGCCAATGCCCGGGCTTATGCCTACAGATGAACAATGTGTTCGCATGGAAGTTTAACTGCACAATAGCCAGCAGACTCAGGTTCACTCAGACAGTGGGAGGAGGGGGGGGCAAAGCATTGTATGCACGAGAGAGTAGTGCATGTGTGCTTCTTTTTGGCAAGGCTGAGCCTAGCCCGGGTATTTTCTCTGAAACTCTGCACTGACGCAGAACGCACTCCGGCCTGTTGGGCTCAGGCTGAAAATGAGAACTGCAACCGTTACTGCAACTAAATATTTATCGTCTTTAGCGTTTTATCCTGTCAGATCATGTACTTATCCTGTGCTTTATTAGTGAAAGAGTATGATGCATAGTTCAGGCCACAATAAATTGGCCTAAAGGCTGCGGAGATGGGCAGGAGGAGCTGTGGTACACAAGCAGTGTATTCCTGGGAAGAAGGGGCCGGGGCACAGGGCAGGGATTTCCTTTTTTTAGGCCCAAGGGATTACTGGGGTTCTGGAGGGGGGAAACAGAAGCAACACAAACACACACACAGACACACACAAATGTGCACACAGACACACACACACACACACACATGCACAGGAAAGCAATATCAACTTTGGAACACAATGGGACTCAGCATGAACAGAAGGGGAACACGGGACGGGGGCGACACAAGGGGAGCAGAAGTACCCCGGTTTAAGACCACACAAGCTCCGTCCCACTGAGCGGCTGCACACCGGCCCGCTTTACACCCACGAATATCCAGTGACACTCTTTCTGCAGGGACTTACAATGAGTGGAACCGTGGAATAAGATTAGATTCCTTCCACCCGTGTGTAAAAGGAAATAGAATCACGCAATGGATGCACCGCAAATTATCTTAATGGAAAACATGACCGTTCACTGTACTTGATCAATTAAGCCGACGCTGTTGGCTCTGCAGTGTGAAGAGTTACTGGTCGTTACTGTCCAAAATGGACAATTAACAAATAATGCAAATGATGGCTCTGATTCAGGAACACCTGGAGTTACTTGTGACATAATTTCTTCAATACACTGGAAAAGATATTTGTGTAGACTTCAGGTCCTTAACTCTTCAGCTGATGATGCATCCAAAATATTTACATCCATTTAAAGTGCCGGCCCGCTGTGATGCAAAGGATTCTGTCATCAAAAGTTTTGGGGGAATGGGGTTTTCCATGCATTTTGCCCCTCCTTTGAAACAAGCATTTGCCCTTAATTGCAAGAAATTGGTTTTAGCCAATATGCTGTTGCCCAAATAAAAAACATAAAATATTGGTCTCATAAAAGAGAAGATTTGATTTGATTTTTTAATTGATGCCTTTTATAAAGTCAAAATTGTTTGTAGAAAAGAGGTTTGTATACATAGAGTGACATTAAATGTCTGCTGAAGTGGACAGGATCAACATCATTTATTACGTTTGACAGGCTTCTTATGAATGACGACTGAATGAGTAACCTGCTGAGAATCAGCTAAAATTCATATCCAAAATTCACATCCTCAACTACTTGTAGATCAGGGCCTACTGCTGCACATAAAAGTATTGTGCTTTCCTTCAGAATGATGCTAGGTTTCCCAGACTTATTCCACCTCCACATATCTCACATCTATAAAGAACTTAAGGTGCAAGTCTGAGGTCTGGATCCTGACACGTGTAGCACAGGTGTTAAATCCGTGCTGCACAGAGTTAACGCAACTCTGAGTCGCCGCCTACGCTGCCAAAGTAGCAAGACCCAGAGCGCGGCATTGAGAGCAAAATACAACCTTTCTCTGGGGTTGTGGGAAGCAGGAAGAAAGGCTTTCAGGAGCGGAGGAGATATACAGGGAGCAGAAATCGTGTTAGCACCCATATCAATGTATATGTGTGCTAAAATGAAATTTAGAAACATATTTAATCAGTTGTGAAATGGAGACAACATGAATTATCAGCAGAAAGGCTCTTACGGCCTCCTCTGTTATAAAACCATCATTAGTGCTTTGTGTGCTTAGCTGGAGTCCCGGTAAAGAGGGAGAAGGGGAGAGGAGAAAATGAGAAAGCCGCAATTCGCTGATAAGGAGCCGAGTTAGAAATGCTCTGGCTGGCTGAGCTAAACAAGCTATCTGAATATAATTACTTCATAGTAGTGAAGCAAAGGGACTGCAGTCTCTCTTAACCTCTGCTTAATGAGTAATCGAGGCCATAATGGGAAACTGCAGGGTTTTTAAAATATCCATCTAATTGGCTTTAATCTTAGAAAAAGAGGAGATTCAGAAGTACAGTGACGTGACGGGCATTAAGAAAGTGCAGGTATGAAGCATCAGTTGGCATGAGAGAGACAGTTTGAATCACTACAAAAGTCACATAGCGATTAATTAAAGGTTGACTAATTGACAATATCGGCCCTGATGGTTGTGAAGATGCAATAGTGAGCAAATGGTCAACCACATGAATTTCTCACCTGTACAGTATGTGCACAGGAGCCAAACTCAACTTCAGTTGTGATTACTGGAACCTTGTAAATGCTATTCAATAATAGCTAAGGCATACGTTTATACAATCTTCTCTTTAGAAGCTGTCTCTGTCACCGCCAAAGTACTCTTTGTGAAACCAAATTTGTGTGCTGTCTCTACATTTGGTAGCTTTTATTCAACAGTTACTTTTAGGTATATTACACCATATATCAGTTTCTATGGTATATAGATTTATGTGCGGTTTCTGCACATTTCCCCAGACTTACTATACCATATATTGAACATAGGAGGTCATGGTTACATGTTATGTGCCTTAAACCCCTGAGCCACCAGGACACCCTCTTTTTTGTATCTCCAGTTTGTCAAATTGGCAACACATATAGAGAGCTGGCTGATGCACAGGCCAGTAGACCATCAAAGTAGCCCCTCCCCCTCTTTCCCGCTGTATAACTAAACACAGTGAGTGAGAGTGAGAGAAGAGCGAGACACGGCTTGGCGTCCTTTGCAGTAATTTACCTCAGGTAAATTAGCCTACGCAGTGATTAAAGTTTTCGGTCTCTATAGTGACAATTTGTGTGCGTTGGTCAGAAATATACTAATCACTTTCCACCCAAAATACCACGCCTGTCCCATTTAATTTGCAAATTACAGAGGCGGGCTGAGCGCCTACCTGCCTGCAGCACCTCCAACAAACCTAATGACAGACGTATACTCCCAGATACATTTTTAAGATAGCCGATGTATAGAAATGTATAGAAGACGTAAGTTACAATCAGCTTAAGCACAGAAATTTGTTCTCTCTCATGCAGCCAACAGCTTTAAGCTGCTGGAAATCACAACATTATGTGGCATTATCACAAACAAGATGACAAATTCCATCTGCGTAATGATAAACTGCATGAACTGCATGAACGTATATTGCATTTTCCAATTTTAGATCTATATTTGTTGCACTCTCCACAGTATGAGGATCTTAAATATATGTTGAGCTGGGCCAAGAGTTGAACCGTGAAACCAGATCTGAGAGGCTTGTTATGGAGCAACACACACACACACACACACACACACACACACACACACACCCCGGTGCCAGGGAGCTGTGGAGAGGAGATTCTCCCAACATCTCACCCTATGGTTTGAGGCTCATTACCTTCTGTTGAAAAGCTGTCCAGAATTGCTTCATGCAAAGCAGGGGAGGTTCATTTTGTCGGGCTGTTTTTCTTCCTCAGATTATGCAGGCAGGTGTTTGCACGATGTGTGTGCGTGTGCGTGTGTGTGTGTGTGTGTGGCCGGGCAATCAAACCCAACCTCCACTTTCTCGGACAAATTAAATGATGGAAGAAACCTGGAATGGCGCTCAGGACAGAGAGGGATAGTAAGCATTCAGGAAAGGGCAAAAAAAACAAAAAAACAAGACAGTATTAGAATAATGTCTCAGCATCATATAAATAGTTCCTATCGCCCCAAACATACAGATGATGATTAAGATCCGGTTTAGGTTGCTAGTATTCGTCAGTGAGTGAATACACTGGATGGTTGCTGGTGGCATTGGCTTGTCAACAACACACACACTGGGGCGTTTCTGGCGGCTCAGTTGGCTAAGGTGCATGCGGTATACGGTATAACATATATAACTGCAACATCCTGGGTCTGAATTCAGCCCAGGACCTTTGTCGCATATAATTTCCCCCTCTCTCTCCCACCCTTCCACTCTCTCTTGACTGTCAGCTATCAAATAAAGCATAAAAGAACCCGCCCCCCCCCAAAAAAAAAAACAGGACATCGGTCATGTATTAATGGACTGCCGCTGCAGGAATACTCCCTGTCCTAATGCAAATAACGAAATAACGAATACAAGCACAATACCAGGGAATTGGAAGATTGAGTAATGCCAAATGGGAATGTCGAAAACACGACACGTATTTTACTGCTTAACAAGCCTTGATACTGCTTTTCTGCTGCGACGTCCCATGACAGCAAACACACGCGCGCACACACACACACACACACATATACACACACGGCGAGGAGGCTATGTCTCACCGGTGGCAGTTCACAGCAATTACAGACAAAGCGGAAGGAGCGAAGCAAAGAAGTAACGCTCCTGAGAACTCACGAGTTACCATGGAAACGTCGGCTTCTGAATGAATTTGCTCGAAAAGGGGAGCGAAAGAGATGAGTCCAAATTGTAGCATCAACCACACCAACCCCCTCTCTCCATCCCCTGAATTGCAAGGAGAGAGCAGGGGCTGCAATTCCCAGCAAACCGACCCACCATTACTGACGCTGGCACCACACACACACACACATAATGTATGCATTATATATGTATATGGTGGACATTTTTAGCTAAAATGCCGCACAGCACCATGAGCACATACATTTTTAACATGGGTGGCCTGTAGTGAGAACCAAACGCCTAATTCTGGCAGTGTTGGCGGTGTTATACAGGACCGCTGCATGTGATATGCAAAGAGGCAGGCACACACACGCTCACTATCCTATTGGAGGCAGAGTATTGCGAATTCCCATCCGAAACAGCATTTCACCGTCTAGGATGAACAGGACCAAACGATGCTGCACCGACGCTGTGCAGGCGTCTGCTCGAATGCAAAATTCTGATCTACGCTGTGCACAATCCTCAGAACCCCTACATACAGTTTTCGGCATTCAAATATGTATTTATTATTGCTACGACCAATTCAACGGCAGTAGCAGCATTCACCGCCACATTGAGCCATACTTACTCGTCGTATTTAATGTGGTAAATTACGTCCTCCTCTCTCTCCTTGGCCTCTCCTCCTGTAGCTGTAGCCGAGCATTTGGCTGTAGAGTCTGTCTGAGAGGTGGAGGCTCCGCTACTGTCCGAGTTTAACACAACATTATTCCTGTTACTGTCCATGCTTGTGGCAATTTGGCCCTGGTTTTGGGCCTGTCCCGGCTCGGCCTCCAGCTTGCCATTAGTCCTTTTGGGGGGCCGGCCCACCTTGCCCTTGGTGGGGGGGGATATCTGTCCCTTGGGAGCGCGTGTCACATTTTCGATGCAGGCCTCGAACCAGGCGCCGATGCTCACGTCTCTGCAGTCCACCAGCTCGTTAATCTGAGGAGACACACACACACACACAAATAACACCTGGTCTCTTTTGATCTTGTGCCGCCTGTTGTTTAATGCTTGTGTGCTACTACAGGCTGATCAAGGACCCTTTGTGGGATCAATAAAGCGTTCATTTATTCATTCGCTTATCAAAGTGTTCATTCATTCTCTCAAATCGGCATGAAAATTCTTTCATCCTAGGGAGCCTGGCTTCCTGATGTCAATCTCCAAAGACTACTGTGCCAAATTAGGTGAAAACAACAATTTTTATGCAGCGTTGAAATAAATTCCTTCCTTGGCATTGGCTGGCTACGTATTCCTTTGTCAAACCTGAATCAATGAGACTATCTGTTGAACCCGCAGTAGATGCTTAAAGCTTGTAAAGGCATGTGACCTTGATATCCAGTGAAGTCGAACAATTCCCAAGTCATCTGCTTGGTTATCTATCTGCCTGGCTGCTAGACGGGCTGCTGGCACCACAACAGGTCCAGTCCAACACATATAATCCCCCGACGGGTGGGTTAGCCAGCCAGCAGAGCACAGTAGAGCACAGTAGACACACACACACACACACACAGTCAGGGTCTGTGTGTGTGTGTGTGTGTGTGTGTGTGTGTGTGTGTGTGTGTGTGTGAGCACTGGGTGACTAGACCCTCTTTATAATGTGTGACTTGGCAAGTGCCTGGGTGACTAGGACCGGTTTATAATGTGTGGTTTGGCATGTGGCTTTCTGGCAGGGCAACCCACAAACCCCCTGTGGGTTGGCTGGTCTGACAGGCCATCATGATGATCACAAAGCATGTGTCATTCCTCTGGCCTGGCTTTGTGTGTGTGTGTGTGTGTGTGCATGTGTGTGTGTGTGTCATCACTCCTTGTAAGTAATGCTGCAAAAGGAACAGAAATGAAGGAAATCAAGGTATCAGGGCTATGGATAGACACATAAGTAGTGAGACTGGAAAGGTGCATGCACGTGTGTGCACGTGCATACACACACACACACACACACACACAGCCCAGGTCATTTTGGCTACACTACAGTATCTAAACCCTCTGCAGTGCTCTAGCACAGGGCAGTGAAGAAAAGAAAAGAGACTGCTGAGTAAAGAAAAAAACTACAGTCGCACTCAAATGTTTGTGCATTGACTTTTTGTATGTTTTGTTAGGCTACAAAATAATTTCAAAATGCAACCATTACAGAATGCTCAACTGCATCAAAGAAAATTCAACAAACACATAAAAAGGTAGGCTATAAACATTTAAATAAGAAAAGTCTAGTGTGCATTTGAGCTAAATTGTGCCACTGACAAATATTTTCTCAACATTTAATGTCACTCATTACTTGGACTTCATATTTAGGTTGTGGTGCAGGGGTTTTGAAGAAGCCTTTTTATATCTGCCAATTTTTTATATTGGCCTCTTCCATTTTATTGATTCATCTCGTATTGTTTTACTTTCTAGCGCCCATGAACAGGCCTTTTTATGACTGCCAATTCTTATAATATAAACTTGCATCTACTTTAGTTTTATTTATTCACCTGTACTTTGCACTACGTTTTGCCTTTCCTTATGTAACACTTTGTACATGTTTTAATACTTTGCAACATTTGTTTTGACAAGTGCTATGAATAAAGTTTGTTGTTGTTTTTATTTAGAATAGTTCGGTTCATAACTTGGTACTGAGACTGCAGTTTGGTATGTTTCTGGTACAAGGGGGAAAATGTGTTAATTCTTGACAAAATCCACATGAATTTTCATTATTCATTCATGCATTGTCTTTTCCTGCTTATTCCTATTCGGGGTCATGGGGGGGCTGGAGCCTATCCCAGCATGCATTGGGTGGAAGGCAGGGAAACACCCTGGACAGGTTGTCAGTCCATCACAGGGTGAACACACACAGACAAACACAGACAAACAAACTCTCATTCACATCTATGGGCAGTTTAGAGTCTCCAGTCCACCTGACCTGCATGTCTTTGGACTGTGGGAGGAAACCCAGGTAAACACAGGGAGAACATGCAAACGCCACACAGAAAGGACCGAAGCCGAAATTCAAACCCAGGACCCTCTTGCTGTGAGGTGAGAGATGCTGCACATTTTCCAATTAGCAAATCCGAGAGAGACAGGCACAATACTCCCTTGTAGTAGAAAAATAGAAATCTGTTAATTAGCTGCGACCAGCAGCTCTATAGCTCGCTCTGTCGGTCAGTCGGTCGGTCGGTCGGTCGACAAAAATTTCCCCACGCATGTATGCATGCGCGTACGTGGTCGCAGCTATTGCGAATTTGCGCTTGTTTAGTTATAACAGCATGATGTTTCGGTCTCTCAACCTTCACATAACCTTCACTTAGCAAATCCAAAATCATTTCTCAAAAAAACACTTGAATACACAAACCTTAAAAGAGAGCCCATTTTCAATAGATATGGTTATACAGTATAACTATAACCTACAATACACAGTTGAATCTTCAGCAGCCTGCAGCTAACTACATGCTGCCACTAGCTCAAATTATGCAAAACAACAGTATTTCCTATCATAATTACGCAGACGACACACAGATCTACATAGCTTTTTAACAGATGACTATGGTCCAATAGACTCACTAAATAAGTGCATTGAACAAATCAATGACTGGATGTGCCACAATTTTCTGCAACTAAATAAAGATAAAACTGAAATAATTGTTTTTGGTGGACTTAAAGTCACTGTTCACCTTGAATCCCTCTCACTGGAGACTAAAAACCAAGTCAGAAATCTTGGTGTAGTTATGGACTCTGACCTAAACTTCAATAGCCACATCAAGACAATTACAAAATCTGCCTACTATCACCTTAAAAATATCGCAAGAATTAAAGAATTCATGTCCAAGCAGGACCTTGAAAAACTTGTTCATGCATTTATTTTTATTAGGCTTGACTACTGTAACAGGTGTCTACAGGTCTCTCTAAAAAAGCTACTAAACAACTGCAGCTCATCCAGAATGTTGCTGCCAGGGTTCGAACCAGGACTACGAAAATGGACCACATCACTCCAGTGCTGAGATCTCTGCATTGGCTTCCTGTGTGCCAAAGAATTGAGTTTAAAATTCTGTTGCATGTTTATAAAGCACTTAATGGTTTAGGACCAAAATACATTTCTGATCTCCTTCAATGTTACGAACCCGCCAGACCCCTCAGGTCTTCAGGTGCTGGTCTGCTTACTGTTCCCAGGGTCAGAACAAAGCATGGAGAAGCAGCTTTTCGTTTTTATGCTCCTCATGCCTGGAACAAACTTCCAGAAAATCTGAGGTCTGCCTCCACTTTACAATCTTTTAAATCAGGGCTTAAAACGTTTCTGTTCGCCAGGGCTTTTTAAGAAATCTAGGGCAACACTCATCTGCACTGTAATATTTATTTATATCTTTTTTATTTTCTTTTAAATGTGATTTTAATGCACTTTTCACTTTTCTAATCCTCTTGTTCTTTTATTTATCTTTCTATTTCACTTGATTTGAACTGCACTAGTTTACTTTTTAAGTCTTTTATCTTGTGGATCTCGTCTGTACTTTTGCACTTTTTAATTGTAAATGTTTTACCTTTACTGTATTTTTTATTACTCTGTAAAGCACTTTGAATTGCCTCAGTGTATGAAATGTGCTATACAAATAAAGCTGCCTTGCCTTGCCTTATGATCAGTGAAAGACGCTTGTTTTTATATGGAATCCATTTCTAAAATGTGACACCTGATATATAATTCAGTGTTCTCGGTAACACAAATTTTCAAATTACAGATGGAAGAGTAAAGCTTTTTCTCACTGGGCTTTAGACACGACTACCGGAGGACAACCTGGTGACTTTTCTTCCCTGTTCTGGCGATTATAAAGTCCAGGTTAGGATTTCATGCAGCTGTGAGAAGCCAAAAAGGACAGCATTAACGTATGATACTATCTACTACTAGCTGCACTCAACTAACTTATCACACAGCTTCCAAAACTGAATAGAAAATAGAAAACTGAGCACTTAACTTCAACCTAAAGGTAAAGTTTGAGTACCATGACATAAAACTGTGACCAGCAGCTAGTATACATCTCTCTGTCCCAAACATTTCACAAAATGTTGTGCTGCTTTTCATTTATATTCATCCCAAACTGACACTGACATGAGTGACGGCTTGTCAGAGTGACGGCTTGTCTATTGATCCACAAGTCTCACTGAGATGTGTGATCGTTTATATCTGTTGATCCCAAAGTTGCACTGACAGGAGTGACGGCCCGTCGGACTCGGGACAGTTCTGTGTTGATTAGATGTCAATTCTGCTCCTGTTCTTTTCCTATTTGGTTGTTTTTTTATTGTCTTTATCTATTGATCCCAAAGTTGCACTGACCAGAGTGATGGCTCATCGGACTCGGGACAGAGTGTCGTATTGATTTGTGATTTTTGCCCTTTCCTGAATGGCTGTTTTTGATTGTGTTTATCTATTGATTCTGAAACTACATTGTGATGTGTGACTGCTCATTGGAGAGGGAGAGTTTCCTGTTGTGGTGTGATTTAAGCCCCTCCCCCTTTCCTGATTGGCTGTTTGATTATCACATTATTAGCACACATCAAAACAGCAATGCAGGGGAGGTGCAGTTGGTTTCATTGAGCCAAATAGGTCGCAGCTTGTCACAAATTACATGCTTGTTTTTTCATTAGCTCTCAATAATAGTTTCATTAATAAATTATTTTGTAACACAACAAAATATACAAAAGATAAAGGCAGCATTATCGTAGGCTAGAATGCCTTTCATTAAAGAAACCAATCAATTAAAGTAATTTTTTATCTCCATTTATATATTGCTAGGAATTGCCACCTTAAAAACCTTTCACGCTTTCAAAGACAGTGTGGACAATTTCAGACCTTTGGATGAACTTGTGTTAGGTCCATCATTGTGCATGAACCTTTTAAAAACACAGGGAAAATTTCCCAGTTCCCAAAATGTCATTGCCCCGCCCCCATCTCACCTTGTACATCCCGATTCCCGGGTCGGCTAGTGCGTTTCGGCTGGACGTGGATGGCTGGATGTCCTGTGCTGGGCTGGAGGACTTGGACCCATTTTTGGTACTGGTCAAGTTACTGGTAGCGTTGGGGTCCGGCTTGGCTACATTACTGGTGCTGGTAGTGATGCTGCTGGTCTTGTTGTTGACTGCGATGTTGTCATTTGCATTGGTCGGACTAGCCATAGCAGCGGGTGAGGCCGGCTCCGGGGAGTTCTGGCCTGCAGGCCTGGAGCCGGGGGGCGGAGCCGAACTACAGGCTACACCCGCAGAGTCCTTGGGCGCGGGGCTGTCAGGAGGGTCGCTCTGAGAGCGGATCAGCAGCTGAACAATGTCGTTGAGGCCCACATTGTAGTCAAACAGTGTCTGGCCATCTTCCATCTGAAACAAAAGACACAAACACACATGAATGGTCATGAACATACAGATGCACAGACACAGCAACGTACGCAGCTTCACTCAGGCATCAACATGCCCAAATAGACTGTATTTGAACACAAGCACATTTGCACACAAAGATATTCTTTTCAAATTTTGTCCCCGATTTCTTTCCTGATGGACACCCGGGTGTTACCAAATGAATAGCATCGCACTGCAGCGCGCCCTCAGACAAACACGCTAGGCTGCTTGTCAAGGACAAACAAAGAGCACATTAGACAGAGACAACATGCCACTGTTGAGCTCAGTGAGAGAAAACCACCATGTGTTGTTACTGCACTGAGCGGCATCAGGAGGACGCAACGAAACACAGCACTTGACTGAACCTCCACACCTGTAAATACACCAGTGGTGTTGAAGTATGCTGTTTGAAAGAGTCAACAACAACATTTGTTTTCCATTCTCAAATACGCCTATGTGCAGCTAGTGATTAAATACATTTAACTGCAGATCAAAGTGGACGACTGAACTGATTTAGCCTATTCCAAATAAAAGGCAAGAAAACTGTTTGGAGCAGTAGCCATCTATGGCCGTTAAGCTGCTACTCGACAATACTAATTAGTCACGTTATGGTTTATTTACCTATCAAATTTAAGAGCAATGGATGCTGAACTGCACCTCCACTCACCATCCGCTCTGTTTTTCTCCAAAAAAAAGAAAAAAAAAGAAAAGAAATGAATGAGCGAATTAAAGTGATAGGGAAGGAGATGTGGCTGGGGGTGAAAAAAAAAAGAAATGACTGGGTTGCTATGGCAACCAATAAAGAGCAGCCCCCCCAATGAACCTGAATCATATACACAATCTTTGTCTACACCAACCCACCACCACCATCACACCTCAACCCTGTCTGTGGTTTTCTGGTGGAAAGGCAAATGGGTGTCAGAAAATGGCTTCGCTCAAAAAAACATAAGCTCTTTAAAAACCGAGAGGGCCGATTAGAAACACTATTTTTTACTTCCTTGTACACCAGCGCTTTAGAAATGGAGCTTATGGCGGACACGCCAACTCATTACAGACATCAGCTATTCATTTCAGTCCTCAAGCCCACAAGCCCATTGTGCTGCGGAGACAAGCATGGCCGCCACTCTCTCGCTCCCCTTCTCTTCTTCGTTATTAGAGAGCGAGGAGGAGAGCGGCTAGAGGCATCGCAGTAGAGCAGTAGAGTGAGTGAGCGCAATTTCCCCATCCCTCCCCATTTTTAATAGTCTCATGAAATTTAGATCAGAGGAGCAGTGGTGCAAATACAGCCATACAGTGGTTGCTATACTCACCTGCCTGTCTGTCTGGCTGACTGTGGCAGTCTATCTCGGCGTTTGTCTGTCTGTCTGTCTCTCTGCCTGACTATGATCGGTCTTTGAGTCAGTCTCACTCATTGTCTATCTCCCTCTGTCTGTCTGTCTGTCTGTTTGCGACCGCTTGGTCCTGTAGGGCTGCATTTGGAAAGACGGGCAGACCATCAGAGACAGACAGACAGACAAATAGCGAGCATCCTGCACAGAGAATAAGATAGTTGGCAGGATCGGCAGCAAGCAGGCTCGCTGTTAAGAAGTATTGGGTAGATGGACAAAGAGAATCAGGCAGACAGACAATAAATCAGTCATCCGGAGTGTCAGAGCAACATATTTCATGCCCCCGTATCAAACCTCATAAACCATATCTGAGCTGCCCTGGCTCTCCACGGCAACTTCATCACGATCAGTATAATCTGTATTTCAGCCCTGAAATAAGCAATCAGCTTCTCACCGCGATGTTTTACAGCCCCGGCATCAGTAATAACCAGCCGAATGACATTCAAAACAAGGGGCCGTCGTCTGCACAGGTAATGTTATGGAAATGGAATATTTTTTTGAGGTCGGGGTGTCTTGTAGAGAAATACTGCCGTGTGGATTATCTGTAGTGTGTAGGACAGCATGACATCATCAGGAAGAGTTCACTACAAAGGATATGGCATTTTCTCCTTTGCCATAAATGATGCAGTATAATAAAAATAACACTGCCTCTGGTATCTTCATTATATGACGGTGAAATGTTCATTACAATCAGTGTTCCAGTAAGAAACATTTCAACACGGTAACACATCATCACAAATGCTTTACACCGACTGGAGACACTTGACTGGAAAAATTCTCAGAGGCATCGACAAAATACAGTCAAACATCTTTGGCATGGCAACGGTCTGTATGCGTGCGTGTGCATGTGTGTGTGTGTGCATGTGTGTGTGTGTATCACATTGTTCAGTGGAACAAAATTAACACCTCTCCACAAAGCTAATTTCTCTGTGGCATTTAAACAGATAGTCTCTCAAAGACTCATTTCTTATCATAACAGACACCAAAGTACAAAGTAAGAAAGACAACCCCGAACAAAGAAAACAGAGAGAGCTGTGGCTGCCTAGACGCCATAAAAACATTCAACAGCTAGGGCCAGACAAATATTATCAGATCATCAATATATAATTCAAACTGCCTTATATCAGCCGATATAAGTAGCCTATATTTTCAATGTTTTTGTATTTAAGATAGATCCACAGCCAATAATAACCATTGTAGTGTAAAAATTGGGGCTGGACAGAAATTTCACTGTGATTTAATATTGCATTACTTTGCCAATATTGTATCAATATGTTGACACCTAGCACCGTATTCTAAGGCTTTTAAAGAGCTTCTAAAGCTTTTAAAGAGATATCAAGCTGATCCAAGCTGCATGGACAACACCTGCAAAACAGGATCAAATGCATTATGCCAAATAAATAGGCTGAATAATGAAATAGAAATCATGGTGGTCCGTTGTATTTTAGTGACTATTTGTCTGTGGTAAAAGAGGTTTAAAGGTGTGAAACCCAAGTCACACCAACACTGCTGGTGGAGAGATTGTGTTGCTGCTCCCCAAACAAAGAATTTGGAGATTTCATAGCAGGGCAGAAAATGCCCTCTTTGCTCAATCAGGCCATCCAACCCCCAACTCCTCCATCCCCAGCCCCAATTCTTCTTCGTCCCCCTCTCCGCCCACCGCCCGCCTTAGCGAAGAGTGTGAGCGAAAGAAGAAATAGGTCACATTTCCAAAAACAATGACACGGGGTGTGCCTGTATGCCTGCCATCTACCGAGCCTCCATCTTTTATCTCTTAATTTATGCATAATTCTGCACACACATCCGCTCTTTTTCAACACATTCCACTCCTAATTAGCAGCAATTACCAGTACAGGTGGCAACGGGTGCTTGTTTTGTGTGTCCGTTGGGTGCTCTCCTCACAAAGTGACTCTTGTTCCTAGCTTTTAACCATTGTGTTAAGAAGAAAAAATTGGATGCCATTTTTAACAAGCTAGAGTTCAGTTTAGTCGATTTTGCCCTCGTCCTAATTTCTGGCCCTGGAAAGTTAAATAACTATGCCTCACCTGTCGTACTGTGCCATGCATGTCTTCCAAGCCAGGTTAGGCAATATTCCTCTAATTGGTAATGAGGCATCAAGAAATGTTTCTCAAAAAACAACAAGTGAAAGGCAATGGCACCTCAATTTGCCTTTTAGTTTTACTGAACTGTTTTGGAACTCCATGCAATTCAAAACAATAAAACTTAAGTCTAAGATAAGCACAAGAACAATGGGGCCAATGAATAATGTCAGGCTGCAATACATCTAACATACAGTAATGCAATTCCCATTCCAATAGTAGCCTGACACAAAAAGTAACATAATGCCTTTGTCCATATACCTAAAAATGTTTAAACCCCATTTACCATAGGTATATTCTGGGGTTCGTAGGTTTAATGTAAAATTGGATAGAGATCAGAGATATACCATTACTGATACATCAGTGAAAGGCCAATATTGGAGACTAATGTTAGTGCACCAGTGTACTGTATGTGTCTGGACCTTTTTGATAGTACTTTACTTCAACATAAAAAGGTTCATTGTGTGCCAACCTGTCTGAGATACAGAGGTGGTAGATTTCACTACCCTTCATAATATAAAATTGGTCTCATATTTTTACTGTGCCTATCTATGCTTTTAAACACAAGTAGGTGGTGGATGAGGCCTATAATGCACCAGGGGGTTGCTGGATGTTTTCGGCCTAGAGTCCTGAGACGGTGCAGCAGGAACGCTTTCCCCAACCTCTGCTGCAAATCCATACCTGCCAGTATCGACACCTGAAAATAAGCTGCATTTTCCAGCACAAAACGCCCCCATCCCAACAGACAAAGCCACAGACCACACACACGCACACAGCTATTTTCATTTCTCTACTCTGCCATGTTTTCTGGCAGTCCAGCAGCTCAGTGAATCTAATTGCCAACTTTCTCTTGTAGATCACATCTGATTCTGCTTTTTAAAACTTATGCCAAACCGAAATTAGCATAAAGATTAACAATTCTCAATTCATCCAGCAGTATTTTCTGCTTGTCTTGTTTTACCATATTGTTTTTTTAGTTGGAACACGCAAGGCATGCCCAACCAGTACAAACAACTGCTGCAAAGATCCTAATTAACTACAAATGGGAATTTCTCTGAAATATGCAAGATTAACAGGGGAAATAGCGTCCTGTCAGCACAAAAAGAGAAAAAGCCAACATGAGGGACAAACCCGAGAAACATGGCAGACTTAGCAGGTATGACAGCCAGGGCGGACCTTTGGTATTCTGCCTTGCCGCGGCTGGAAAATGGTAGGGGAAACCCATAGTATGCACACTTCAGGTATAAGAGCTGGCAGTTAAGAGGCAGGATATCTGACCACTAAAGAAGCTAAAGCTTCTCCGAGTAGGAGTGGTAAAACCCTGAAAATGTGTGGGAGTGCTAGAAACCCTGCAATTGTACTCCAGGTCAGTGCCTCCCTCAGTCAAATAGGTTCAGTTCCCTGCTTAGGCCAGCCTCCCGCTCGAAGAAGGGTGTGACTGTGTACATGCATGGCTGCAGCCAACTCGGCTTCCCCTGAAAAATCCCTAGGAAAGCATACAGCTCAACAACATGCAATGAAAGCCCACCTAACATCAATCCATGTATAATCAAATTGTAATAATTTCTAGGCAACTGTCTGAGTATAATGGGGCTTGTCAGTAGTGTTTTGCTACAGCCCAACATTAGGCAACAGCTAACACTGGAAAACAGCCCAACTATTCAAACATGAAACACGTTGCTCCCTTCGTAAAAACAACCTATAGACTTTGTAACTCAAGTAGAAGTGACTTACGGCCTCATGCTTAAGGCACACAACACAATTACAAGCTGAGCCTTGAACCACCTAATGAACAGCGAAAACAATTATGAAAACTTGCAAATTAGAAGGCTAGAAGTGAGAGTGGGCGTTGAGCAGAAAGGCTGCATGGACAGTGGACTGTGTGTGTGTGTGTGTGTGTGTGTGTGTGAGCCGGCTGGTGAATGTGAGTGACATGAGATGGTGTTCAAAATGAAAGAGAAAGAAAACGAGGAATGCACAGACAAGTAAAGACCCTTAAAAAAAAACACACCAATATTAAGTTGTGTGGCTGTTGGCTCGAGACCCTTCAGACTCAAGGGCAAACATGACTTTGGACGAGAGAGGCAGCATGCACAGAGAGCTGGAGGGAAAACAAGACGCCATTTTGAAAAGGAATTAGACCGAGTTGTTCTGCCACAAGTCTAAATCCTGACAGAGTGAGGGCACCACTGTGTGCGTGTAAGGACGCTAGCTAGTGTACGCTGCGTGTCAATGGCTCATTCCATGCATTACTTAACACATGGAAATCCCCTAATCGACCCAACCCACTTATTTTCCTCTTCCGAGATGAAGGAAGCACAGGATTTACTACACGGGCCTAGCCTATGCATACTCAGCAGTATTAACCTAGTGGGACACCTCTTATGGCTACATGCTGGCCATGACAATTCTTAAGCATAACAGCTGATACACTGTTTATTTATCAGCTTGTGTATAAATCGGTTTATGTATGTTTTATGTACACCATGGGTATATATCCAGTGAATTCAGTGAGTGCCTGGGACTTGTGATGAAGTTTTTCCATTGTACTTTTAATAAGGCCAACTTGAATTTAACTACACAATGTCCACTGCTGTTGGATGAAAACCTCGCCTTTTCAAGAACTGAAGAAAAACAGCCTTGTTTTGTACTTGATGAGCATGCAGTATTTAAGCTATACAATAGGTTTTGAGCTGGTTTTGTTGGTCCCAGGATGATGAAAATTCCTCACAACTGTCAAATGACATATAAAAGTAGCAACACACAACATCAGCAATAAGAAAATGCCCATTTAGCTTTAAAATGAAAGCAATTCCCACCTATGGAAAATGCATCCAAGGGAACTGTTGTGACAGTTGTAACGTAACATAACTATGCAACTCTCTCCTCTTTTCTAAAGTTATATTTGGTTGTTAATGTCACAAGCACTTCCCTAATCCTCTTATACAATACTCAGTAGATTCAAGAATCTGTCATTTTGCAAGGTTTTACAGACTTTACCAGGCCAACGTCCGTTTTTGAGGACAAGCGCCTACAGATTTTCCTATTGAAACGACCATCACCCGTTAACTAACACCACACCATTAACAAGCAACAGCATTCCGAGCAGTGGAGTCTTTCCTCCAGCATGCAAAAAGCTATTTTCCTCTCCATCTTTCAGCATATAGCGTATTCATCCTTTAGCTGAACAGCACATAAGGAAAGAAAAAAAAATCAACCCATCATGGCCTATTTACATGCCTCACAATCCTGTTTCTGTTAGACTTCATTATCTTTTAATTACACAACAGGAAGTAGGTTAGACAATTAAAACCGGCAGGAAACCAGTTATAACTGCAGGAATTCCTTAGGCTGTAACATCCATATGACATATGACAGAAGGAAAGCGTGATTAAATGTAAACAACGTGAGAACAACAGAACATGTAGACTATTTACGTCCTGGAGGCCTGTCTGGCAGTCTGAGTCATATTGCTTTATATTCACTTTGTAATGCTACACAAATTGCTAAAGCAATCACCTGCCCCAGCCTCCTCCTTGCATTAGGCATCTTCTGCTTATTAGTGAGATTAACGGCTGGTAGGATGAAGGCTCTCGCTTGCTCATGCACGTTAGCATGAATACAGTAGGTGGGCCTCTCTCTCTCTCCCTCTCTCCCTCACACGTGTGGCCATCACAGGCCAGCAGTTTACTGCTTTCACACCATTGTCTCCCCAAACTGCTGGCATTTTAGTGACATTAAACTTGGTTCAACCCCTGTGCGGGAGGGACAGAGAGTACACTAACATCTGTTCACGGTAATACGAATCATGGCATTTCTAACACAACGTGTTCAAACAGTGTGGGGAATTGCCATGCCAATACGCCAGCGAATAACAAAGCTGGACTGGTCTCAAAACACCAAAAAATGTATGGTTTCAGCCTCATTTTGGTCTTGGCCAAATTATTCTGGTCTCTGCATTGGTTTCAAATGTCCTCCCAAGGATAAAGTGACATTGTAGGACTGGCCCAAACACATTTTTCCTCTGCACTGTTGGTGTTTTGTGCTGCTTTGAGTGTGCAGACAATATTATACATCCTCAGTGATATGTGTATGCATTTGTAGGATATTATTAATGTTGAAACTGTGATAGATTTCCACTGTTCTGATTGGCAAAAAGAAAACCAGTTATCATACCTTCATACTGAAAACAATGCTGGGTGACATACTAAACTAACTTAGTAGAGGGTTATGCCTGTAAGTCCTGTGCATGTCAACCATCTGCCTGGATCTGTAAGGAATATTTACACAGTACTAAATCGATAGGCCACTCATTAATCAAATATAACCCACGGTATGCATCTTACAGTAGATTACAGTAGATAGCCCTCTGCACACTGTACAATAGAGACGAGAGGGCAGCAGCGCGCGGGTGTAAACACAACTCCACTTGCTGCTTAGATGGCAGGGCACGTGGAGCCACGCGTCTCCTCCTCCCTCAAATTATCATTAACATCATCACAACAAAACACATGCACAAACATGATGGCTCACGAAAGGGATTACGGTGCTTTACAGCCACATGTGCGACATGTTTAAAAAAAAAAGAAAAAAGAAAAAAAGGCCTTCAGCAATGCATTATGTGAGCTGCACAACAACACAGGCTACCATGCAAAATAGGCTGTCGTTAAATTAATTAGAGAAACACACATCGATGAGAAATCTCACGAAAATGCAGGGTTATGTGCATCGGCTGCTTCATATGTGGAAATAGCGGCTGAGTTCTGACATAGAGGGCGATGTTCTGTGCTCTCGGCAATGTAAACAAACATGTCTACGAGTTTCAGACATTGTTGCATGCGGGTCTACTCAGCTGTAACATGTATCGCCCGCCGATACATCCGTGTAATATCGTCGTTTTTTGGGGGGGACTGGCACACGGCGTCCCCGGGCTAACGTTCTTGCGCAAGAACTATTGGCGAATTCCTATCAAAACAGGAAGCTCGGGTCCGAAACGGCTAGCAGACCACTGGGCACTCCAGCACCAAATCCTGCAAAGCATTAAAACCGACTGTTGCACGACCCGATGACACAAAATAGCTTTTTTACCTGCTTCCCCCGATAGAATAGCCGCTGCTGCTCTGGGTTTACATTGAAGATCTCCTGTATTTTCAACCGTAGAGACTCAATTTTAGTCAATCTAGAAAGATCCTCAATGGTTCGCGTCTCCTTCCCGTCTATAGTACGAATCTGAATCCACATCGTTGCACCGCCCTGTTCCGTCCGAAATAAATAACAGAAAATGTATTCTGAAACAAACACGAGGTTGTTTTTGGGGGGGGAAAGGGAGATAAAGCTGAAAAATGTTCAGTGCTCCATTGCGTTTTCCTCTGCAGGGGTAGAATGGTTCACGCAGGAGGTGTCTCACATGGGGTCGCGGCGCCAAGCAAATCTCGCGAAATAACATTTAAGCGAGTACAATTTGCAGTTAAAGGCACAGTTCTCCTTTTAGCGCGTGCAAAAAGACGAACCGAATTGTATCATAGCAGTGGATCTGAAACTACGTTGAGGGCAAGACTGCTTAGTGTATGCCTCAACTCCCACAATAACCGTGTAATAACAGTGTAGGCTATTAATGTTACAGTGTGGTTATTGTTTTGCTTTTTTTTTTTTTTTTTTTTTTCACGTTTCCTGGATGAAATGTTATATAATAGCCTACTACAATATTCCTATAGGGACTTATTGCGGGTCTGTGGTACTCAATAGTGAGTTTATAATGACCTTATTGTGTATATCTGGTATGGTATCACAATAGAATAACTAATAATAGACTATAATAGACATATCGTTTTTTTCTGTCCAAACAATAGAGGAAACTTGCGCCTTTATCAGGTTCTTCACTTCAGCTGGCAGCAGGTGCATCACTTCCAATGAGAGGAAACAGCCACACAATCCTCATTCATCTTGTAGTCTAATCTACAACTTTAATACTACCATACCTCATTGTGAGTTTATTACAGTGTTTCGATCAGGAAAAATTATTTAATTAGATGCTAGATCACGTTGTTATCGTGGTGGTAACAACGCAATGAATAGTGATAACTTTAAAAATGTTTTCAAATTCACAATAGTCAGTGGTTGATTAATGTCACACATGTGCAGTGCCCAATGTAGTAACTTAGTAGCCTACATCAAAACAGGGGCGATTTATGAGTTGAAGTAAGTGAGCACCAACCGCCTAATTAACATAACAAAAGTGTCATACTGGAAATTGCATAACAGATACTTCCTGTCCTCAGTTCTGATTGAGTTGCGTTCAAAACCGTTGTAAAATACCCGATAAACGCACACATGTATCCACAGTAGTAGTTCACTGAAAACCCCATTAGCTACTGTCCAAGGAAAATTTGGCGGAATAATTATTTAATCATTATGTATCAAAAAGAAAAATCCCTTTGCGTCGTGCCTGACAATGCCTCTTAGCTGAGCTAAAAGCACTGTAAAGTACAGGCCTCCCGTGGCTTATTGCTTAATTAACATTTGTCCCAGCTGGAGACATCCTCGACGTGCCATTGGCAACTCTGTAACCATCAGTGTTAGAGAATAAAAAATTAATTCGCTCTCCACGTGTAGATGTTTTCACTGCTCTTTAACAACAGGACAGGGGCAATGTGATTTAAAATATTTGACGGTTATCATAAAATCATGCCACATGTTTTATATTTTCTTGAGGACTCTAATATATTTTCATTTATTAGTCTGATGCAACTGATTAAAGACTTATCTTAAAAAGATGGTAAACATCTCCAATCCCTGAACCACCATCGCCCTCCACCTATACATAGGTCTACTACCCAAATCACACAAGAAGGCCAACCACAATATTCCCTACCCATGTACTCATGTCATGTTTGTTACATTAGTGACTAGCGACATCTAGTGGCTAAGAGTGGGACAGGTGTGTATTCCGTTCACACGCCACATGGGACAGAAGCATCGCCTTAACTCGTTGATAGATGTCATTTAGCGCACAAGTTATGAATGGGCGATTCAATCGTCTAATGTTGCCTCACTGTTGTGCACAGCAGCTTCGATGTAGTCTGCAAAGTTTTTAAATTGCGTGACATCTGTCTCATTCCAGATGCTCCTTTTGAAGTGACACTGACAATGTGTCACAAATCACTGTAGGTTTAAGACAGTGTTACTAATAGTGCTGTGTGTAAAGTGACAGCGTTATGAAACCAAAATACAATCTTTCTGTGACACGCGACTACGTCAGTTTGCGCACATTTGCATCGGGCTCACGCAGGGTGGAAGTGGATAACGTTCCAAGTATTCTTCAAGCAAGCTAGAGTACTCGGCTACTGTCTATTTGTAAACCCCACAGTGCTCGGAAAATATGTGTCACACGGCGCAGTTTTGTCTCAAAAGTGACATTAGCAATGTTTACTTGTTGTAAAGTAGCTGTCAACTAGCTAAGGCTAACTGGTTAGCTAGACGGCCAGTGATGATGAGCTGAAATCTGTTGTCGGACAATCAGCTATTTTGGCTAACGTTTCTTTAGCCAACTTGCTGTCACTGGCATCACTCTGTGCACTGGCGAGATGAGACGCCTGCATAACTTTTCTCTCCCAAATATTTAATTACTACAACATTTTTACTAATGGACAGCGAACGCAGCAATTACAGGCCTCAGTTGGGAAACAATAGCAAGCTAACCCAGCTAGCAAGCTGCCGTGGTAGCTAAGCTTGCTAAAAGCTATCTTGCGTGGTGCGTGTCTGGAGCCGCACTGAAAACGCCGAGGTATGTTGTTTAACCAACCTAGCTCTCCCTCTGGTCAGTTTGTTATGGCCTTATTTTTACACGTGATCAGGAGAAGGGAAGTGATAAATGGGTGCATTCTAGATCGCGATATGAGTAAAAAGAAGAAACTTTCTAGACTTGATGGTGTCTGTAACTACCGTTAGCTAGCTCGCTAATATTAGCTAACTTCAAGCTAGCTAGCCAATGATTCGCGGGGAAAGAAAAGTTCGCTAAGATTAGGTAGGGAAAGTAAGTAAGATAGTAATCTGGACACAACCGCATGAGGTAAAACATTCTAGTAGCCTACCGTATGACTGAGCTTCATCGATATGGGTAGCTGTCATGACATTAGGAACTAAGCTAGCAGAAAACTTGGCTACCTAATCTAATCTACCTACCTTGCTGTTATGTTGGGTCTTTAACACCTCACCGCAGTAAATAAGATCTGTTAGAGTATAAGTAACTACCTGCTCAGTCGGGACTGTTTTTGTGTTTGGGTAGTAGTTTCTCCCTTCCCTCAAACTGTCTGCAGGAGTACTGATTGTAACATGAAAGTTCACAATAGGTGACACCTGTTACCCCCCTCAGGTGCCTGCACCTGGTGTCAGCACCATGGATCAGGGGGATATGACAGACCAATCCACAGCAGTTTGTAGTCACCAGCTGTTCCACAACCAGGACCTGACTGTGGCAGAGCCAGGCCCAGGGCCCCAGCAGCCCAATGTGCTCATCATGTCCTCCTCAGACTCCAAATGGCACAGCAGCAGCACTGAAGGCACAGACCTGGTCATAACTGAAGAAGGGCTCAGTAACGGCACCTGCGAGGTCGAGACTATGGTAGCGTCACACTGTGTCGGCGACAGTGGAGATGTTATTGCTGTCGGTGACCACCTTGCACTGAGCAATGACGGCATGTCAGAGTTTTCCAACAGCGACCTCTCTCTGCCCGAGGTCTGCATCTCCACCAACAGCACTAGCTTTGAGGAAGATATGAACTATGAGGTCCAGCAAGCATATAGGATATTCACTGGCTTTCTCCTGGACAAGCACAAAGGGATCACCAGCCCATTCCTGCATCCCATCGGCCACCTGGAGGCCCAGCATGGTATCGGAGGGGTCCGGGGTTGGGGCCAGGCTCAGCTCAGACAGTCCATGTGCCTGCGGCGGATGGAGGAGAAGTTTGTCAGCCAGGAGTATGAAACCATCACAGAGTTTGTTGCAGACTTCAGGCTGATGTTGGAGAACTGCTATCGCTACCACGGGGTGGACCACTGGATCTCCAAACAGGCCCAGAAGCTGGAAATCATGCTGGAGCAGAAGCTTACATTGCTGTCCAGGTGAACTACACTTTATCACACCTCAGAACAAAGCCCAGCGCTGACTGGTTTAACAGTTATGCTACTGAAATCACCAGAGCCCAAAAGTTGTTTCATTTGTTTTAAGTTAATATTGCCTGGCAACAAATGCACTTACAGCAAAGGAAGCTTCAGACTCATTTATAAAATACACTTATTAAAATGGAATAGAATTGCCTCAATACCAGTATTTTTAATTTTAAAAAAAATATTTTATTAAAATAAAAAAAAATATTTTATTAAAAATATTTTAATGGGAGAATGTGGATCTAGTCAGTAGCACATTATGATGACACAGTCACCCTATTTCAAAATTATTGATCATATTTATTGATCAAAAATTTACTGATTTCCATGAAAGTCTTACAGTAATTTAAAATAATCACATTTATTTATGCATTTTGAACGGCTGTTTTGCTAACTGATTGTGTGAATGGTGTGGACATAATGTTTTCTTTTTACAACCTCAACAGCTCCTATGAAGCAATTTTACTCATACCATAATTCTTTCTTCTCCATCTATCTAACCAGGACCCTGCGAGAGAAGACAACCTTGGCTGTGACCTCTAAAGGTCGTTTTGGTGCAGAGGAGGAACGGGGTTCAGGGGGGACCTCCACCAGAAGGAGGCTGGCACCTCGTAGCCTGGCTACCATCACTGTTGGTGGGCATGAATCCATCATGGTCCAGACCCTCCGGCTGGAAGAGCAGCAGAGAGCCAAGGAGGAGAAGAGGTGGGTGAATATGTGAGAGAGAGGATTAAAAGTTGCTGCCATAGTTCTGTCGCATGCTGATATATTACAAGAAATGTGTTAAACTTTGCTGTAAAATGCAAATACGTCCACCATCAACATCTGTTCTCTGGCTTTCCAGGCAGCGTGAGCTGGAGAAGAAGGAGGCAGAGGAGATGTCAGCCAAGGAGGTGGAAGAGTGGGAGCAGAGCTTGCTGTCACAGGCCGCCTCCCACACTGTGGACACCCTGTGGGAACTCCCTGCCATCGGGCACTTCCTCTGCCTGGCTCAGACCACCCTCAACCTCCCAGAGATCATCTTTTTTGAGCTGGAGCGCTGTCTGCTGATGCCCCGCTGCAACCTCTTCCTCTCCAAGATCATGTCCTCTCTACTCTCCTTGCCCCAGAGGAGGGCCACTCTGCACCGCCGGCCGGCCCTGCCCTACTGCCGCTGGGAGTTGGAGCTCAGGCAGCGGGTCCTGGGCTGGTATCGGGCTGTCGGTGCCTCCCATGATCAGCCAGGCCGGGCCGAACAGCTGGGGCTCTGCCACCAGTTCTTCAGCATCCTAGGGGAGGTGAGTCCATTGGAGGAGATTCCCTTCCACCTGTTGCCCTTCTACCAGCGAGTGTGGCTTCTGAAGGGGCTGTGTGACAATGTGTATGAGACTCAGAAGGATGTGCAGGATGCTGTGCTGGCCCAGCCCATACATGAGTGTAGGGAGTCCATTTTGGGCTATGACAGCATGGAGAATGCCTATATACACTTTCCACATTTTTGTGGGGCAGACTTAAGGATCTACTGCCAGAGCCCCAGCATGCCCCCCGATTTCCCCTTCCCCCCTGTCTGGGTGAAGAGGATTGAAACAGAGGCAGGGACAGAGGGTGAGGAGTCGGATGGGATGAAGGATGAGAGGGAGAAAAGTGTTATGGAGTCTCCATGGAAACGGGGGGAGTCTGAAGACTGTGGGAAGGAGAGAGCAGAGAAACACAGGGTTTTCAAAAGGGAAAATGGGGATAGGGAGGAGGAGAATGAGGGGTTTAACTCATGGTCACTGAAGGAGGAGGAGTCTGATTCAGGATCCTCTGATGAAGGTGACTCCAGTGAAGACTCTAAATCCAACTTGAAAATTCACACTAACTCCTTCTCTCTCAGAGGAAGTGGTGTGAAAATGAATTTGAAGGAAGAGACAGCAGAGTTGGAGCACCAGTCTAAGAGACTCGCATTAAAGCAGGAGCAGGGCTTGTCATTGGCCTCAGGGCGCACCATTAAGGCAGAGACCCAGGAGCCCTGTCTGAGTGTGGGAGAGCACAGCTACACAGGCAGGTCGCCGGCTCGCTCCAAGAACCTGGCCTCACCAGCCAGAGTGGCAGAGGTCAAAATGGAGGGAGGAAGTCCCAGCCAGGGGCACCAAGTGTCTTCCTGTTTAGAATGTTCTAGAAGCAACACTGGTAACGTTAAACCTGAACAACACGACTGCTGCTGTGGCACATCGGGGCTGGCAACACAGTTGTCATCTGAGAGCACTCAAAATTCGAGTGAAGAAAGGGTGAACGACAGAATCCGGACAAAAAAAAAAAGGCGGAAGAAAAAGCGGGAGAGGGAGCAGCTGCTGGGGGTGAAAGGGGAGCAGAGGCAGCTGCGGCATGCGGACAGGACGAGGCTGTGCCAGGCCCAGGCTGCCAAGTCTGCCGTGCGGAGAGTTGCCACCACAATCAAGAGAAAAGACAAAAGGAAAAAAAACAAGACAGGTGAGAAAAAGCTTTCAGTTCTACCCTGCCCACTTCAGTTCTACTGGCAGTACACTTAAGATGTAAGTAAATGTTGATTCATTGGCAAAATGCAGTATGGTATAGTTCCCTACAAATTTCGCTATATTCTTCAAATTATTTACTTCATCATCATTATTATTATTATTATTATTATTATTATTATTATGATTAACAATTTGTTGGTTCAATCAATATCTCCTTGGTGAACAAAATATAGACTTCCATTGTCTTCTTGACAGGAAAAAAGCTTGAATCTTCAAAGAAAATAAAAGAACCCCAAGTTGAGCCATCATTTAAGGTACTCACACTTATGGTGCAATATAATCCCTTACTTCTTCAGCAGGTAATTTATTGGTTGCTGTATTTGTAAATGTCATTCTTGTAAAGTGCCATTTTCTGATGCATCTTGTAATATGTCTCTTGCCCTCTTTTGCGCCTTCTTCCTTTTTTTCCTCCATCTTTTTTCATCTCTGTTTTTCTTACTCTGTGTTTTCTCCTTGTCTGTAGTTGGTATGCACCAGTCTTGAGGAGTTGCGGGAGCTGATCAGTAAGACAGAGGATGAGCTTGATGACCTGGAGAGCACCAAAAAGAGATCGGTTAGTGGCGATTACAGTTCTGTCAATAGGTGCATTCAAACTGATTCACCCATACTGCCCGCAGAGCCACAGTGGAAATCAGTAGGTTCCTCACATTTTAATGTCAGTGACCTGACTGAGCAATTCTTTGTATTTTTGAACTGACAGGGCCGGTGGTACTTCAAGAGAGAAGCAGTGAAGGATCTGCACATCACTCTAATTAGACTACTGAACGAGCTCTCGCCCTGGGAGCCCAAACTTGTCAAGGCCTACCAAAGGAACAGGTACCACTCATTTGACAGTGAAATTATGAGTGGATGAAGCCTATATTATTAGCCTATTATTTTGCATCAAAAATTGTACTGTTATGATGATATTACTTAGTCTTGTACTGTTTTGGCACAGCTGAGCAGGACTCATCGTAGCTAGCAGCACAAATTTAGCACAAAGCAGAATTTTGCAGAATTTTGCAAAGAAAGATTTTGCTATTATGATTGTACTGCTACTTTGATTTTAGAACACTTTGTATTATTATTACTGGACTAGAAATCTTTACCTCCTCTATTTCTTCTTCTTCCCCTCTACCTCAGACTCCGTTTGAAGAAAGAATTTGATGACTTCAAGAAGCATCCGGACTACAATAACTTTGTACGTGAGGAGTGTGTTTCGTCATCGTCAGACGATGAAGAGAGTGTAGGAAAGGAGGTGTGTTCACTCATGGATCATTATAGCAGGGCTGAAGAGGAAGACCCAGAACATGCCGTCCCCAGAGGCCTTTGGACAGGAGGTAATCTAATTCAGTTACTCAGCCACTCATACGCATTCATCTAATCACTTTTTTTTTCAATCAGGTTTTTAAACATCATCAATTTGATTAAATTAGATTACTGATTTTGTAACAGTATGATCAGCCAATCACCAATTCATTCACCAGCTGAAATTATGCATTTTAGCCGGACTTTCTATCAACAATGGCACATTATGTGCCATATTATTAAGTGCACAGCAAGCAAACCTAGTGAAATTTCAATATAGCACTGTGTGTAACAGATTGGTCTTATGGCTGAATGATGATGGCCTCACCATTTGTAAGTAAATCATAGTTTGTAACCAAAAATTGTTATTACATGTTAGTGTGTGCTTGACAACTGAGGTGTTTTGTTACCTCTTTCCACTGGTATTGCATGGAAAATGTTTTCATTGAAGCAGCATAGGTGATGCCTTCTGTTCTATACATTAAACTGTTTCTAATCATATAGGCTATGAAATACATAAAACGGTGTCAGAAATGAATATATGTGAGCTGTCAGTTTATTTACAAAAGAAAATGGCAAATTAAAGCAATAATGAAACACTCTCAAAATGCTCTGTTCAGAAAGGAAAAACTGTGACCTGGTAGATGACCTATTTAGAATGTCTATTGGCCGATTGATCGGTGCATCCTAACATCTGTGTTCAATATTTTCACAGCAAGCAACAGGCAGTTTTTGGCTGAGTCTGCTGGAGGCAGCATGGTGACCTACGTTACTCCCAACCACCTAAAACACCCTCTGGGCAGCACAGACGAGGACCTCAGTCTGTTGCCAAGAGGCCAGACAGGCAGTAACAGTATTACTTCTCCTCCTGACTCTGGACTAGAGTCTAAATTTGAACTAGACCAAACAAACCAATCCAGGGAGTCAAACTCAGCATGGGCAACAGCGGTGTCAGCCCAGGCTTCACTGGGACCCAGACCCATCATCCTCCACCCTACCATTGGACTACCTAAGGGCTACACGCCCATCCCCACCCTGCTGGCTAAGAGTGTGGGAAACAAAGTGACCTTAATGAAACGGCCTGCTGACTACCTGGGGGTCAGCAGTGTTGTTAGGCAGAGCAAAGGGCGGGTGGTCTCCCTGCCTAGCTCTGCTGTGGCCACCACAAAACCTTCAAAAGCACAAAGTTCTCCATCTAAATCCCAGAACTCTCAACAAATGCAGACACAAGGACCACAACAGACAGTAATAGCCACAATGACAGCAGCTCTTCCTAAACCCCCACAGGCCAAACCGACTCAGACAGTACCAAAAAATCCGGTCCAAGTGGTGTATAAGGTACCTGAGGGGCTGGGTCACCTCCTAAGGAAAGACAGCAGCAGCCCAGTAAAGATCTCTGTTCAGCCCATTGTGGACCAGAACACGGGAGAGAAGATCATGCAGCAAGTGGTGATTCTGCCTTCTAACCTTCTCATTCAGAAAACTGAAGAAAAGGTGTCTTCCCACCATCAACAACAACAGTCTAAGGGCATCCAAGCCCCTGTTTCTAAAGTGGCTGGGCCCTTATGTATGTCCACCAATGTGCCTGGGTTTACCATTCCAGATAACAGAATCCCTGTTCAGCAGGTGGCTCCCTTAAATGATGCCAGGACGGTGAGGACCCCATCTCCCTCTGTTTCCCCTCGTCTGCAGCAGGGACCCCTAAACACAGCAGGCTTCAAGGGGGCACAAGCCTGCAGTCCCCGAGCTAGCACTCCACAGAGTGTCATGCCAAACCACTCGCCCATCACAACTCCTACCAGTGCAGTTTCTACTGATCCTGTTAAGCCTACAGACCCTAAGCAGGAGCTGAAAACTGTGTGTATCCGTGACTCCCAGTCCATTCTCGTCACAACTAGAGGGGGCAACACGGGCATAGTCAAAGTCCAGACATCCTCGGACCAGAATGCACTTGGTTCTTTGCCCACCAATCCAGTCATTACCATCTCGCCTCAGTTCAAAGCCTTTCTAGTGTCCAAGACTTCCCCTCCTCTTTCTCCTTCTGCTCCCTCTCTGACTTCTTCTTGCACAATCCCAACAGCGACAAGTATCTCAGCAGCCCAGCCTCAGAAACAGACCCCTTCAGTATTAAAGTCCCCTTCGACTGTCACAGTTCCCAAGCTCACTGGCAGCATTCCCTTTGCAGGCCTAGGAAGCCAGACTGCAGGCACTACCGTAACCTTAAGTCAAGGCTACAACATGTCAGCTGGATCTACAGTAGCAACAAACATAGGACACGCAACACAGAATACCATTGCTGGTTCTCATTCACTGGTAAAAAGCACTATGATTGTCCCGTCACTGGGTGGTTCTGGTGTTCCCCAAGTTCCCACACAGGCACAGTTTAACAGCAAGCCTGGTGTGAAACGGGCCAGTACAGATGAGAGGTCCCAAGTTACTAAATTCATCCTGGTCACTCCCTCTTCTTCTTCTTCTTCTTCCTCCTCCTCAAATGCAGCTGTACCAAAAGTCACTTCCTCTTCCGCAACATCACTAACTGGTTCAAGAGTCATGTTCATCAGCCAGCCCACAGCGGCATCATCCACCACCACCTCCACGGGAAGCATTCCAAAGCAGGTGCTAGCAACAGCGGCTAGTGGACAACCACTGGCCACATCATTATCAAGTGAAGCGTTGAAGATAGGCTTAAGCCTTGGCCAATCTGTTGGCACTATCAACTCAGAAGCATTGTCCAAGGTCAAGAATATCACCCTGCCCTCAGGTGGGTTGGTTTGTTTTTCCCATTTAGCTGCGTTCCTCACTACTTATGCTGTGACTGGTACTTTTTAATGTGGATTGAGAAATGAGCAGATAGTTACAATATGCAACTTTTTGACATTTAAATAAGATTAAATAAATAGGATATCATACCTTATCAGTCTGTGTGTTACCCTTTGTGTACATGCGTAAATGCCTGAAATTGCCTTTTCAATTATGTTTGGGACACTTTTTTTATTTTTTTTTTATGTTTATTTTTAGGCATTTTATGCTTTATTTGACAGAGATAGTGTGAGAGAGAGACAGGAAGGTATGGGAGAGAGAGAGGGAGGACATGCAGCAAATGACCGCTGTGGCCGTGGCCAGTGGTGGACTTGGTGAAACAAGGCTAAACGTGAGGAAGGCTTTACAGACACCGGTTCCCTCAGTGTCAGGCTAGATGCCGTTTCAGGTAGATGGCTCATCAAGATGAGTGACAAGTGTTGGTGCGGGAACATGACCAACTGAGGGGGAGAAGGGCAGGACTAACAATATACTCCTGTCTCAAGATAAAGTTGCATATTGTAGCTTTAATCTATGACGTTAAATTGACTTCTTATTATGCTCGCTGTTGTTGAGGAATGACACACAAATAAGCATCTCCATCTTGTGTGTCTGCAGGTGTTCAAATCCAATTGTCAGGGCGGACGACGAGCCTTGGACAGACCATTGGTGCCCTGTCACATTCTCCAACTAAAAGCACACCAGTGTCTGTCTCTGAGATGGGCCCTTTAGCAGCCACATCCACTGGACTGGTCCTGGTCAAGAGTTCTACTATGGTCACTAGCAGTCCTGCCCAGCTTGCCTCTCCCTCTCCGCTGACCACCAGCTCTCAGCTCCAGGGTATCTCCTCCTTCAGCATGATCTCTCAGCCAGGCTCTCCCACATCCACATCTACTGCTGTCACTCCGCCTGCAGGATGCATCATCAGGAAAGACCTCGGTCTAACCAGAGGCCTACTTTCCAGCCACCCTCCTGCTCAAGTCACTACTACTGCACAGAGTAGCCCAGCCCAAACCACCATGCCCACCCTGGTCCACCAGTCCCCAAATTTCCTAAGTGGCACTGGCACTGAAGCCCCCCCAGTCATATCTTCCTCCCAACTTGCTCCCATTAACACTCGAACACCCGCCTCCTTGGTAAAACCTGCTAGTGTCGCTGGTAAGACCAACCCTTTCTCGGCTACAACCACCACAACCCCATTTACCTCCTCTGGTACCGGCACAATCCAGCAGAGGATAGTCATTAACACCACCACACCCCTTGCTGCTGGCACACAGATCCTCCTCAACAACACACGCTTTGTGGTCCCTCCCCAGGGTTTGGGCCCAGGCAGCCATGTCCTCATCATCTCCAGCCCTGCACCACAAGTGCCTAGTACCAGTGCTATCACCACTGCAGCAGCAGCACCCCCTCCAGGGGCCAGCCCAGCTGCTGTAGCCCCCCGAGCACCAGCGTTACCCCGATCACACCCAGCCAGGCTGCCTGGTGTGCCATCCATAAGTTCTCCTGTTGTAGCATGCACACCTGCTGTTGGTTCACCTGTACTAGCAACTACTCCCAATGTCACGCCCGCCCAGCTAGCAGGAACACCTGCCCTGGGCTCACCTTTGTTACCTAGTACAACAAATGTAATGTCGGCTCTGCCACGGTTACCAGCTCCCCAAGCTGGTAACGTTGCATCACCTGTTTCAGGTACACCCACCCTCGTCTCGGCCCCACCTAGGTTAGGTAGCACACCGGCCCTAGTTTCACCAGTCATAACCGGTACACCAGCCCTTGGCTCAGCACCAACTTCAGCAAGGTTACCTGCTGGCACACCTACGCGAGCCCAGTGTTCACCTGGTACATCCACCCTCTCACCCGCCCTAGCTCTTCCCTTGGCCAGGTTCTCAACACCTCCTTCATCCTCACCTGTTTTACCCACCACATCTGCTGTTGCCCTGCCCAGCCCGGTCATGCCACCTCTAGCCCCTCTCCCCTCGGCCATAGCCCAGCCGTCAGCTGTGTTAGCAGGCACAGCAGGTTTGCATTTCACTCCCCCTGCCCAGCAAGTTGTATCAGTGGCCGCCCTGGGCCCAGGCATACAGCCCCAGCAGACAGCACTTAGGATCCCAGCACCTTCCACTACACTGCAGGCTTCACTGCACACAGGACTAAGCAACACATCAATCAAACAGGTCACAGCAGTCATGCAACCAGTACTTGGTGGCACACGGACACAAGTATTGCCAACAGTGGCTGTCCCACCGATTGTAAGCACGGTGTCCAGGATGCAGACGCTGCCCGTTGCTACGGTTCCACCTATTGGAGGCGCTGTTAACAGCTTCCAAGCATCTCCTGTGGCAACCACGCCTCCATCGAGCAGCACTGTAATAATGACTCCAGCTCAACCAATCAGAGCACTGAAGACAAATGAGACCTTCCACCAACCTGTTGTTCTGACCAATCAAGCACTGGGAAAGCCCTCTCTGCAGACCTCTGCCTCAGGTAAGCATACCAATGTAGCATCCAAGCTACTCGTTAGTCCGGATGGTGCTGTTTTGAACACAGTTCAGTGCCCAGTCAACCCGACAACCTGCCCCAGACCAGTGGCAACACTGGTGGTCTCCCCTAGCAGTTCCACTGGAGCGCTGCCCACCGCCCACACAAATAATTCCTCTCTACAGCCTTCACAGGCAGACACAAGTGAACCAATGAACTGAGACCATGAGCCAGCTAATGTGATGACTTGGTCAGACACCACTGATATTTCAGCTGCTTAGTTTTGTCAGGGCTTGTAACCATTGCTTCTAGTGCTCTTGGGGTTAGTCAAGAAACTGCTTTTCAGCTGTAGTTTGACTCATAACTTAAATTTATCAAAGCTATGGTAGGTTAAACCCTATGGTTAGGTCATATTGTAGGTAAACTGTATGCTCAATCAAACATAGCAGACTGGAAATGTATACTGTGATGGTTTTCTGAAGTGAAAACTATTGGGGTTGCCCTCAGATGAATGTTGCGGACTCTTGATTTTTTTTTTTTTTTTTTTTTTTACATGTCATGGCCAGTAATAAGAAATGTAATAAATCAGTAGAATGGGATGGTAGATAAAATGGATTTCAGCTGAAAGTTTTTGTAATACTTTTCAATGCCATTAGATACTGCTTCAAGAAATATTTATTGGAATTGTATTGATTGGTACAACAACTTGCTCTACTTTATCTGTCAGTTTGAACAATACAACTGTCTGTATCCAGATTCTGTAACATTGTCCTTTTTTCAACCAGTAACTGTTTGAAAACTACATTTTACATTTTAGAAATATAAACTAATAGACAAATTTGTACTACATGTTTGAGCCCATATAAAATGTTTTGAAGTCACATTTATTTATTTTTACCATATAGATTTTTCAAAAATATTTAGTAGGTACATTTTCATTGGACAAATGTGGACATTACTGCATGGAAATAAACAATGCGACTGTCCCCGACGAGTTTTGTTTGGGCTGCTTCCTTCTAGGCTTGTTCTTTGTGAAATCTGTTTTTGATTGTTTATTAAAATAACCAATATACATTGTGTGCATACACTGGAAAAACATTTACAGACTTTTCAAAATGAGTGATAAAATTATTGTACTCGATGCTATACACAACTAATAGGCATTGGGTGATTACGAACAGTCACAGTGGGCATCACATCAAGCAATATGTTAGTATAATTATAAAATGAAAAAAGGTTGATAATGAAATTGGTATCAACAGACAACATATGAAGTTCAGAGTTTGATATACAGTTTGCTTCTCTTCTTCAGGGGCCCTCAGGGGGAATAGGGAGGAGGCAGTGGCCCTGAGGAAATCTTCTCATAGGCTGGAGGGGCATTAGGAACCTGCAACAGGAAGGAGACATTAAATATTCATAAGATTAGCTTTTACTGAAACTATGGTAACTGCTGCAATAGAGATTGTTGTTATTGTTCATTGATATTGTGCTTTTTCAACAGCATCTCTCATATGAGATGGTGCTGATTTGCCCCCCCTCCTCTCCCCCCAACACACACACACACATGCCTCCCTTCGGAATGGGTTTTTAATCCCCACCTCTAGTCTGGTGACATAATAATCTTTCTTGCAGGCATCCATTGCATCAGCCTCACGTGCTCCACACTGTGGTCAGAGCCCCCAGGCTTTGTTTTGAACAACTACCCTCTGTACTTGGTTTTGGGTTGCAGTGAGTTTGAAACACTAGTTTGTTGTTCATTGTTGACGTATTGAAATTAGATCTTCTTTTTAAAGAAGTGAAGAAATAATTTTACTTCCAATGCCCAATTTACTATCACCCACTCTTGCCTAACTTTAAAAACGCCTCTGTCAGAGAAAGGGAAGGGGATGCAAGGGGAAGGCTCTTAAGTCAGTCATGGGGTGTCTGTCTGTCTCTCACCGCAGGTCGGAGGCTGCCGAAGTCAGTAAGAGCCATCTTGTTATCTGCCGAGGGTCCTGCCTCACTGTACTGGCCTCCTGTGTAGCCTGGTGACCCCGGCCTGGGGTTCTGCAGAGAAAGAGGTGTGAAAACGAGAGAGATGCAGATGCAAAAGCGTGACAATACAGAGTGTGTGAAAACGAGAGACGAGAGAGAAGCAGAGTGAAAAGAAAAATACAAAAAGGAACATAAATCTTTGAAGTAGGTTGCCATCAGCTGAATAAAGTATTGTCTCATTCTGTTATAAATATGCAACATCATATCGGTTGATGTGTCCCTACAGTGGAAGTGTGGAAATCACTTTATACCACGCAAGATTATTTTTAAGGTGGACCATGGTGCCACTAAAGCATTTTATCACAAAAAGTATATTGGTATGATAGTATGATTATTTCACTGTAAGTCTAGAGCCAAAGATGATCTTTGTGCTGTGATGCTTGAGAGAAACCCAGCGATTGCCCCTGGTCCTTGTAACCTGACTTTGAAAACTGGCTTCTGGGGACCTGGTTAAAGTTTGATTACAGGATGTACGCAAAGAAGGTGGTCTTACCCTGATTATTTTGTATCCATTCCTCCTCCTGAAGTACCAGCAGCCCAGGATGAAGAGAGCTGCCAGGATGATCACCAGCAGAGTTACGCCCACTGCCCTGTGGTACACAACACAGTTGATCAACATATTGATCAAAGTATTGATCAACAGATGGAATGAAATCAGAAACTCTGCAAATATAATCACGTTGAGCTGAATAATTTTAAGAGACTGGATTTTAATTGATGTGAACTTAGTGTTGTGTTATGAGCAGTTGTAAATAAATACATGGGTAAACTATGACCTCCAGTCGGTCACCATAGTATGGTAAACAACCACCAAAAGAAACAAAAAACAATTACACTTTCAGAAATGCATTAGTTTATGGCTTTTTCTCTTAAAATACCATATCCGATTTATATCAGGCTAAAAAAGTGATAAACTCTATTATGCAACCGAAAAGGTGGGGAAACCTGAGTTCAGTTCAGGTATTATGAAATTAAATAAATCCACGTACTCCTCAGCTCTGATGGATCCACCACGCCTGCTGGCAAAATAAATGTTGAAGTCCCCACGAGGCATCCCGTCAGTACGATTACACGGCATCCACCTGAAAGTCAATAGGAAAATCCTTACTAAACTCTGTACAATGTATTGACATAATATAGTGGCTGGGTTACATTTTTATAGGCCTTTTTTTCAGTGTACTTAATCAAATCCCCCTTTCCATTATGCAAACAACCATCAAGAGAGGCAGATTTCAATATATAACCACAAGGAGCCTGTTAATTGAGCACTGGTGTTAATTTTGCATTTTTTTTTGTTTCCTTTGGTGTATTCAGACGTATATAATTAAAACAAAAGTAATGAACAGTTAAATCATTGTGAACATTTATCATAGTTATGAATTTTGACACAACCTTCCTTGTATTCAACAAGATGATCATCTGATTGGTGATCTCCCCCCACTGCACACCCCCCATGTATGTAGGCTACATGCCTTCTCCCAGATTTCAGCTGGCACTGTGATGCTGATGGCAGCAGGCAGATAACACTTTGGATAGTCCAACATTGATACTCAACCAACTTTCACCTGACAAAAACTTCAACAAAGTGTCACTTGCCTATGTACATCTCTACAGACTATGTAACCCTAGCCCTAATTTAAACCCAAACCTAATCCTAACCCAGACGTACACTAGGCCTACTTTTCACACTATTGTGAGTATCATACTCAGTGTGACCGGCCGTCTGATCACCGGTTGAAATTATGCATTTTCTGGGTCACAGTCCCTCCAGTGCTGGACAGTTGTTCAGTTAACAGTTATCCCTAACGTCTCTCTCTCTCCTCATATGAACTGAACTGATGCTCTCTCGCCCGGTGTGCAAACTGTACAACTGCAGTGACTAATCTTAATCTATGCGTGGATTTTTTGCTTTCATTTTTTGCCTTTGAATATTTTAGTTGCAGCTAGCAAAGCAACTCAATCTAGCTGTAGACTGCTATTGAGCTGATAGAGCTACCAAAGCAGTTTTGTTTCACAGATGTGGAATTTACAAAGTTTTCCCCAATTCTAACTAAACATTTTGGCTAACAGGCTACTTTATGATCTATACTGAAAGACAGCTAACCTACTGGAGCAAAGTTGCCTCGTAGAGTGGATCTGTTCTTCCTGACAATAAACTGGGTTAAAGATGTAGTTATCCTGGACTGTAACTTCAATTACAGCAACAGTTGATGCTGCACACCTAGGTGCTGTGAGACAGCATCTGTACTTTTGTTTTCTGTTAGTAGCCTAGAGTTGATTCGGATAATTGACCCTCATTTCAGCCTACAACAATGGCATTTTTATGGTAATGTTAAACAACAGTAGGCCATAATAGAAACACATTTACACAATATATAAACATCCAACAAGGCCTATGTCAGGGAATCCTCTGTTAGAAAAAAAAAAAAAAAAGGCCATCTTACCCAAATTAGATAATTAGATTGCGGAGAACAGCTCCTCTGACTGGGTCTCCTTCTTGAAAGTGCTGGTCCTCAGCTCACTGGTTTTTCCCTGCTGAAATATCCAGAGCCTCAGTCTGCAGGAGAGCAGTGAGGGGCAGGAAACTCTCATGACCGTCACGGGTTTCAGGCTCATGGTTAAATCTATTGAAGCGGAGTAATTAGCGTGAAACCCCGCGGTCCTTAACGCAAAACTATTATCCACTCGTGAAACTACAAGAGTCAGCTGCTGGCTTTCCTTCAACCCTCTAATCCACAGCCACAGCACAGGCTACAAGCTTCCATTAAATTCATCACAGGAACATGACTTTAAAAACTAACTTGTATAAGAATACCCTGATGAAAAAGAACTAGGCCTATACTACATTTTTACAATAGCCTACTATACAAATATCACAGCAGGTCCCCATTGGAATATAAATAGGGGGGAAATAAAGTAAAGTTACTCACAGTTGAGTAGCCTACCACAGCACACTACAAGCCCCAATAGGCCTATTATATTATATTATATTATATTATATTATATTATATTATATTATATTATATTATATTATAATAGTATCATATGGTGAACATAAATACCATAAAATACCATAAACTCATTATCAAGTAGCCTACCACAGACACAATTCAAGTCCCTATGGGAATACTACAGTGATTTTTCAGTAGTGTAGCATTAACAAATTCTAGGTAATTATTTGGGTATTAATTGAGAACTCAATGTAGACATGTTTATAGATATAAATAAACTGGATTGCTTTTCTTGAGGCCTACAGTGTGTTCAACAGACTATCATGTAAAGAGATGAAGTAGATTAATATACTACTTGATATGATAAAACTGATATCACAAAGATTTATATCAGCATAAAAAGGTGGGTAAACTCTATATCTATAATGTCTTTCACTGTCCCTAGGCTACCATGTATGTCAGTATGTATGTTGAAACTCTGTAGTAGACTATAAGTTGTCAATATGTTTCTGTACCAGTGTCACCAAAACAAACTCCTGTACTTTTACTGTGATTGGCGATTGAAGTGATTCTAATTCAGATTTTAATTAAATCGATAAAAAGGTTGGGTAACTGAGTTAAGGTGTGTTTATCCTCCACTACACCTCTAGTCATCATGTTCATGTTTTGTCTTCTACGACTACGAAATTAGATCCTCTGTTTCCTGGTTTCTAGCTTTGGGAGAGACATGTTTATGTTCAGAAATACTGACTGATAAGTCCATATTTATCAGAATAACATACATGAATTCTTCTTTCTTTAGCTGTTTCAGGCATCAGACTCTTGCTATTTTCTTTTTAGATATTCAGTGATATTCATTCTCTTCTGAATGCCTCTTGTGTGGCATATGAGGATTTAGATTATGTTATTTTTTACTTTGAGATATGAATTACATGGCTTACTAATGGATATACAATGCAATATTTTCTGTCTCTATGGGAGTAAAATAACCAATAAAACTATCACTCACTGCTGTATCATGGATGGCCAAGATGGCGGCGCGTGCAGACGCAGCGGCTCGGCTCTCTCTTCTTTCCATCATCCCACCTGATCTGGATAAGCACCAGTTTGCCTACCGGGCAAACCGCTCCACAGAGGATGCCATCACAACAGCTCTCCACACCGCTCTGACACACTTAGAGGAACCAAACAGTTATGTGAGGATGCTGTTCGTGGACTTTAGCTCCGCATTTAACACCGTAATCCCCCACAAACTGGTCAGCAAACTGGACAACCTGGGCCTTGGTTCTTCGCTGTGCTCATGGGTCATGGACTTCCTTACAGACCGACCACAGCAAGTCAGAGTCGGTAACCATACCTCCTCCACCCTCATCTTAAACACAGGAACCCCACATGGCTGTGTGCTGAGCCCTATGCTCTTCACACTCTTCACCCACGACTGCACCCCCATCCACACCTCCAACTCCATAATTAAATTTGCAGACGACACCACAGTAGTTGGGCTGATTTCAGACAATGAGGAGACGGCCTACAGGCTTGAGATAGAACATCTGGCTGAGTGGTGTAAGGACAGCAACCTGGTCCTTAACACCTCTAAGACAAAGGAGATGGTTATTGACTTCAGGAGAACAAAGGAGAGAGTCCACCTCCCCCTCCACATACATGGAGAAGCAGTGGAAAGCGTGGAAAACCTAAAGTTCCTTGGAGTCAATATGTCAAAACAGCTGACATGGACCTCCAACACCTCACACCTGGTTAAAAAGGCCCAACAAAGACTCTTCTTCCTCAGGAAGCTGAAACAGGCCCAGCTCCCACAGAAACTGCTGCTAAATTTCTACAGGAGCACCATCGAGAGCATCCTGACTAACTGCGCCACTGTGTGGTATGCCAGCTGCACAGCCGGCGAGCGAAAAGGCCTGCATTGTCGGGATGGAGCTCCCAAACCTGGATACTATCTATGCCAGTCGACTGAGGAAGAAGGCTAGCAGCATTATCAGGGACACCACACACCCCGGCCACTGCCGCTGCCGTCCGGCAAACGGTTCAGGACAATAAGATCCCGCACCAATAGACTGGAACAGCTTCTTTCCCAGAGCTGTGGCCTCCATCACACCCCTCCCCGCCCAACCACAGAACAGATTACAAGAACTGTGAGCGCACACACACACTCATACATCAAGGACTGTGACACACACACACACACACACACACATATCAAAGACTGTGACATACACACCTCCACCCTCAGAGACTGCTACCACAGACACAATTTATAAACACAAGGATTTAACATCTATTTATTAATATTTATAACATTCAACCTTTGTAAATTTGGAAATGTGTAAATTTAACTAGCGCCTTTTATTTTTAATTTGTACTTGCACAAGTCTTTCGTAACATTATGCTGCTATTACTGCTTTTACTACTGCTTTTATTTATTTGTTTTATTTTTAACTACACCGAGAGAAGCCAGGCGAAATTTCATTGTACCTGAGTATAATGACAATAAAGATCATTCTATTCTATTCTATTCTTTTGTTGTAGATAATGAGATACATAAAGTGAGGATCTCACTTCTTCTAAAGTTAATAAATTAGCCATTATAAACTCAAACCTGAACTGTCTCTATCCTGATGTGCAATAGCAGTGTAGTTAGGTATAAGGCTAATTTACTACCTACATCCAGTCCACATGATACTAGCATCAAAAGCCAGAGTCTTTCCTGAAAACCCTGACATGTATTCAAATATACAGGAGGCTGCTATTGAGAATAGTAAGACAATCTCAGCCTGTTTGTGTGTTTTTTCTTATAGCCTTCTGTCTTTTTAGCTCATCTTTATCAATGACACCTGTTCTGCTTGGCAATGTGTCAAGTTGTTCTAAAACATATACTTCTCATACTTATTCCTTCATTTGCTCCAGTCAGTTGTGCCTATAGCTTCAACATTCACTCACTACAGCACAGGCTGGAGTTGGCCCATGATAGAGCCGTATCACCTCTGGCCTCTCACCTCAACAAGCGGTGGATTTTTGAAACAAGGGACACAAAGTCAAGTCCTGCTGAATAATGGACAACTCTCTGTTGCTCAAAAATGAATAGACATATGTTATAAATATAAGTAAAAGCTATACCTTCACTGTTCAGATGTCATCCTTCCCTATAGTGTAAACTTACTTGTCGACTTCACAATCTTTAGCTTTGCAACAAATAATGAAGTCACCTTCAACAGATTATATTCTATATAAGAGTAAACATAAAAGTAAAAGACCGCCCATCCTTGACATGAACCTGACCTTTGCCCATTGCCTTAGGCCTCCACAGCAGATATGATAATTAGGGCACAGTGCTAATTTGATATTGCGTGTAATGAGTGTAACCGCAGCTAAAGTTAATGATACAACAAAATGAAAAATTACTTTTTTGAGTTAATTGCTGTACCTAATCACCTGGTAGTTCAAGAGGGAAAAGGCCAAAGCATCATTGCAAATCAAAACATAAAAATCATTTTTTTCCCCTCTTGCTGTAAACACTGTGAAGAGTAGCTTATTCCAGCATTTTGGGGTATAATATTTATGATCATAATCTCTTAGCAAGCTTGAGGTATTGGATGGAGGGGCTCATTTCCTAAGAGACTGGTCGTATTGTTTAGCTGCATGTAGCTAGTATCACTTTGAACCTGATGCCTTTAAGGAACTAATTGTAAAATGCAGTAGGCCAGTACCAGTTTTTAGAAGTCTCCCCCAATTGTTCATATTTTAGCAGTGACAGAATATCACTGAAGTGCACGTGTTCCCATGTATAATCACTATAGTTTGGGAGAGGCAACAACAATTCTATTTTTTAAGAACTCCTGCAGGTTATCAGCACTTCTCCAAAACTTTAGCAACTAGAGCTAGCCAGCTAACTGTGGCTGATATTCCTTCAAGTCAAATAAAGTTTAGTCAAGTGATATGAGGTTTTTAACACCATGCATTCACTAAAAAAAAAAAAAAAAAAAAAAGTGTGGAAAGTGAGTGTCAACCTTGTAGGAGGGTGCTGCCTGACCTGACAGACTTTACTGAGGGAACAAAAAGCCCCCTGACATCTGGCATTCATCTTTCTCTCTACACTGAACTGAAGTGAGACCTCATTCATTTGCAGCAATCATCGTATTACAGTAAAACACGTTGGCTAGCGCTTTAACTGTACGACGTCGACGACGAAGTCGTCAATATTTCCACTTGAGTTTTAAATTGACCACTGATTTGCAAACAGCTTCCAAACTGAGTGAAATGGCATTTGTCCAAAAGTGTAACATCTGAGTTTTACATGCAAAACTTGGTTTACCTCTTTCTCATCAGCACCCACACGAGAGAGCAGAGAAGTTTAGTTTTTCTTTAGCGGCATCTGGCGGCGTTGACAGGCACTGCGTGGCATTTTGGGTGGTTTTCTGTGGCCTCTTCTTTATAGTACAATAATAACCTGTTTTCCGAGGAGTCTTGGGGGGTCATTATAGGGTTAAACGACAAAATATTTCGCTCAACAGAATCATTTTGACTTGATGTAGTTGATGTCCAGTGCATAAGCTGATAGCTCAATGGAAGGTTACAGTTTTTCCTCAGTTGTTCACACACTGGAACTGGAGACACAATGACCTGCAAAAACCTGACATTCATGTACCAAGAACATTGCAACAAGAACATTTTCTGACTTTTCACTTAGTTTGCAATTCTAAATCACAATTTCTGCAAAACAGGACACACAATTGTGCACAGTCTTCATAAGTAAAATTGATACATTGTTTTCACAAGGAAAGCACTGCCATTCAAAATGCTAAACTGCAATTACCCGTTGGCCACATTGATTACTCACATGTACAAACACTAGTTGCTAAATTGTCTATTTACAAATCAGAGCAGAGTACCAAAGGTGACTCTCCAGATTTGGAGACAGTGGCAGACTGGGATAAAAAAAAAGGCCCTGTAAATTTGACCCGGACTGGCCCACCAAAAGCGACACACTCCACCCTACACCCCTCTTTTCACAATATGAACACATGTAGAGCAAAGTATTATTAGATATATAGCCTGTTCTTTTAGAATCTTTAAAATTGAGTTGGGCTTTTATATATGCAGTCATACATTTTAATTCAAAATATAATAACCCCCCCATCACTTTCACATCTCGGCAACTTGGGGATCAGAGAAAATCACTATTTTCTTCTCATATTTACCCCCTTGTTTATATCGTTCATGTGCGCTCAATTTGTAATTCTGACAGCACATGAAGGCAGCATGATGTTCATTTGTAGACCAGAGGTTTGAAACAATTAAAACACTTTTTTCCTAAGCCAGCTGCACTCCTTGGTGGCAGATACTGCCCCAGGTGGTGTGGTCTGCAGCTGTAGCCTCCAGGGACGCAGGGTCAAGCCCACATTTCTTCAGGGAGATCTTCAGTTGGTCCTTTAGTCTCCTTTTCCGCCCTCCAGCAGAGTGCCGACCCATCTTTAGTTGTCCGTAGAGGATCTTTCGAGGGAGGCGGTCCTCCGGCATCCTGATGGTGTTGCCCAGCCACCTTAGCTGATGGTTAGTGATAGTGGCTTCTATGCTTCTGCTGTTGGTCCCCTGTAGGATTGTTGAGTGTGGTACATGGTCCTGCCAGGTCACTTTAAGAATGCGCCGGAGGCATCTGATGTGAAAGGCTTCTAGTCGTTTACGGTGGCGGCTGTAGACAGTCCATGTCTCACATCCATAAAGCAGTGAGGAGATTCATACTGCCTGATAGACTGTGACTTTGGTTGACAGCTGAAGGTTGTAGCTGTTGAAGACCCTGTTCCTGAGGCGTTCAAAAGAGGATGAGGCTTGTTTGATGCAGTTCTGAATATCCTGGTCAATGTTGCAATCATCTGAGAGGATGCCAAGGAGACCAAGATGTTGGAAGTGTGGTACAATGGCAAGTGGTGAGTCAGAGATGGAGAAGATGGGCTCTTCAGTTGGGAGAGTAGCTGAACAGTGACACAGGACCTCTGTCTGTGATATGTTCACCTTCAGGCCCATACTGTAGGCAGGGGGTTCCCCAAATTTTTGAGTAGCCAGCCAGATGGGAAAAGTAACCGGCTAAGGGATGTTTGTGGCGGCAAGATACATTTTTCCGGTGATGCCACTTTTTACCAAACCTTAAATATGTTTATGAAAGCATGACAATTAAAATAACATGAATAAACATTTTTATTAAAGGCTCAATGCTCAATTGAAAAATAAACGGATAATCTTTATTAATTGTGAATGTTTAATGTACTTTCTTGAGTCAGTGCAGAAATGCAATTTTTAATTGTAGGAAATAAAAATATAAACAAATAGTAATAAATATAAGAACAAAGTTCATATTTTAGTCTTCTCAGAGCAATACTGGATCTCTCTCCTGAGTACTACTGCACTCACAGAACTGAGATCCAATAATTATGGAAACATAAATCAGTTTAAATAATGAGGAAATGCCCCAATTTTACATGGTCATAACACCTGCATACTGGGGCTTTAACAAACCCTCCTAAAACAGAAGCCCCTATGATCTTTCCCTGTTCCTCCCTTTACTTCTCCCATTTCTATTTTGAACATTGGCAAAATGGAGTCAGTGTGCAAGTGGGACTTGTCAGGATTGGTTAAACTTGGGTGGCAACATCAAAATCAAGGACCAGAATGGCTCGCGCAGATTAACATGACGTTGTTCAGTCAACAGCTTCTTTAGACCCCCCCCCCCCCCCCCCACACACACACACACACACACACACACACACACACACACACACACACACACCTGAAAAAATCAGGTATTGACTACTGAATTTGAGAGCGGTTTCGGTTAGTCCGAGTAGGGTGCAAGGAGGTTCTAGGGTGTAGCAGAACCGGACTGGACAACTTTTTGTTATGTGACGTAAGGTGAAACACTCGTTACGTTACGTAACATTACCATCGTTAATTTGAAAGAGACGGAGGTAAGTGCTATGAGACATTCTTAAATTTTCTATCCAGTCTGTTTCCTCAACATTGCGGTTGTTCCTACCAGTTCTGCGGTCTTCGGCGCAAATGTTGAGGTTAAAACTATCAGGTCCATGCGGTGAAAAAAGAGAATGTGACGCCGCTGTCAGTGGCGGTTTATTAAGACCTTATGGATAAATTGACGCCTCTGGTTACTGGTGTCAAGTAAACCGAAAATACAGGCAATGGTAGCCACCATATTGATCTGAAGTAAACGTTACTATGGTTACAGACATTATTTACAGCCATCGCGAGATCGTAGGAGTGGAGTGACTCCTGTGTACCATACGTATGCGCATTCACTCAATTCGGTTGTCACTACCAAATTCTGGCAGTGTGTACGTAGCCTTAGTGACATTCAGTTATAAAAGTAGCCGGCCAGACAGAGGTGGGTAGACGGCTAAATAGCCGGCAGCCGGCGCTTGGGGCTCTTATAGCAGCTGCAAGGGTGGACAGGAGAGGTGCTGGAGTGTGTGCCCCACCTTTGGACTAATTTGGCCTGATCCTTTAGGAGGATTACCCCATCTACACTTTTAAGGGGACTGAGCGAGCAACCTCTGGAGCCATGTGTTGTCTTAATGCTTAATGGCATTGTAAAAGTTGTACATATCATATTTGTCAATATAAGATTCTATTTCTTGTGCCTTGGATATCTACCACTTATTTTTCAGGCAATGAAGCTCAATCTATACTGTTCTGTCTCTGCGCTCGCATTGCTGTTTGAGGGCTGTTGACGAGAGGTTATTGAGGGAGGCTTTGTGGGCAGCATGCACACACACACACACACACACACACACACACACACACACACACACACACACAAGGACAGGTAAAACAAGCAGATACTCGCTTTTTTCATGCTCTCTTATACAAAGACCCAGACACAGAGCAGAAAGTTGAGTTTGTGAGTGAATGGTAATCTGAGCTCCGTCCAGGCCGCTGTGTTCCACCACATTCCAGCTGAGGAGGCAGGCCTGATGAACAGCAGGGCGTGCCGTGGGCCAGGATGATAGCTGAATGCTTAACGGCCCCAACCGATTACAGGGGCAACACAATACAAAGAAGTGGTGATAAAAAATAAACTACTGTAAATTGTGGGGACCTTTGTGTGTTTATTTGAAATAACATAACTACACTAACATGCTTTTAAGATGAACTAACCTAACTAAGACTTGTCTGATTTTGTCACAATAAATTATTTCAATGGGCTATTCCACATAACTTCTAGCATATTACCACTTGACTTCAAGCTCATATTCCTTGCCACTGCACTGCTAGCAATATTCCCACTGCCACCAAGCTCACTGAGCTCTAGTGGAGCAAAAGTCTGCTCCAATCAGTGCTGACACCAACAGTAATAATAAGGGTGAGTGTGTTGCTGTGCCAACTAATGCTCAGAGCCAATGGCAAATAAATATTAGAAATAGTAAAAATGATGAAGATGAGGAGGAGGATGACCAGCATCAAAACATGGTGAGTTACACCATGTGAATATAATTCAGATTCAGAGAAAGCTCTAGTGGCATGAATCAAGTAGTATTGAGTGTTGCATATTACAATAGCACAGGAGTAAATAAGGTACAATATAGACTAATATGGTACAATAAACTAGAAAATTAATATATAATATATATAATTCTGAACACTGCAAATAAAAGGCTAGGACAAAAAAAAAAAGCTCAGAAAAACTAATGTATTGCATAAGTGCCCAACTTAAAGGTGCAACTGAAAAATAACTATATGTATAAAAGAACTAAGGAGCAAATGTTCCAGCTACATGCTTGCATCAGTGCTCTGAAACAAGGCACCACACAATAGCCAATAGTTCACAGGTAGATGATGGTACAATAAACAATAGACAAATTCAGTAATTATAGGAACTCCCTTTGTGTGTGTGAATGTGATACATATGATTCCACAAATGTGATTATATGCAGTGCAATGGATGCTACATTCATATTTTGGACATTCTAATAGAAAGTGCAATTCTGTTTCTACTTCTTGCAATTCACAGTGCTGACAGCCTTTTGTCTTTGAGCACCCATACTTTTTTCTGTATCTCCCTTTTTCAATATTTAGATTATGGATTACTAATCCTCAATTCCTCAGTTTTTCTCAGTCAGGAGAAGAATCAGTTCCTGTGTTCTTGTCCGGCCCTTGCATGCATACCTTGCTCAGCCCCATCTTGGAGTTAATGTATAGAAAGGATGGACTGAAAGGGGGTGAAGGTTTCAGGGAGCCCCATGCTGGGGGGGCTCCTGGGTATTTTTGCTGGGGGGGCTCCTGGGTATTTTTGCACTTCATGTGGTCTTTAGACAAACCACCCAGTCAGTCTTAGATGATGGTATAAAACCAGAATGAGGATCAGAGCATAAGAAAACAGTTTTCTTGGCTTACAGAATAACGACTATGTTAGAAATCATGTTCATTCCCGGTTATGTTTCCATTCCTTGAAAATAGTTGTTTTGGTTTGTACCCCTATATTATAACATGTAAGTACCCCTTCAAGGCCAGCTGCTTTGTTGCACAGAGATTTTCCTCAGATAATCTAATTGGAAATGTTGTCAAAGTCTAAAAAGGGCAACTGGACATGGAGACACTCAGACAAGAATCAATTCAAAAAGGCAGGGGGAGCAATAACTTTTGCTTTATCCCATACCAACTTTTACTCAATTCGTTTTCCTCCACAAGAGGGAGACCAAGACCTATTTATGAAATTGTGTCAGTCTTTATTTGTCCCTCTCAAGCTTCTGTTTTCAGTGCTTCATCCTAAAATAGCACAGGGGATACTTACATTAGATCCTATGTATAGGTGAATGTTTTTAATAAATTTATGTGCATGCCCTATTTAACCCTAGTAATAATAATGTGTGTGTGTGTGAGTGAGAGAGAGAGAGAGAGCGAGAGAGAGGGCGGAGGGGAGACGGTGGAGAGATGTGGAGATGCAGCTTTGGAAAAAGTTGTGCCCTATTGCCTCTCAGTGGATAGTCCAACAATAAGCTCACCAGTGAAGACGCAGTAAACTCTACATCAAGGGTTGCCAAACGTTTCATATCAAGGGAATAGTGGAATTACACCAAACCTCGTTCGTTTGCCGGAGACCCCCCTTGCAGCCCGTTAGGAACCCCCGGTGGTCCCAGGACCCCGTTTTGGGAACCACTGCGTTGCATGGCAAGGAGCGGAAGTAAACTGGGTCGTCGTTAACGTTAGTTGGTTTGGCGCCGCACCGGTGGAGGGAGTTATTTCTTGCAGCAGTTCTTCCGGTCGGCATTTTGTTCTGCGAGAGAGAGTGAGAGAGAGAGAGAGAGACGGGGCGAGAGAGAGAGAGAGGGGGGAGTAGTCTGTGAATCCCCTTTTTTCTCACCGCGTCAGTAGCCTTTCTGTTTTTTCCTCGTTTGATTGTTTTTTCGAAACCAACTGGAATTCACACGCATAGCCCTCCGTTGTTGGGGAGAAATCGGTTCAAAGGCCGGTTTGCGGGGATGTTTTCCCCCTCCCAGCACATATGTTCGCCGTGAGAAGGAAGAAAAATCAACCCTCCCGACCCGGATTATTGTTGTTATATTATTACTCGGAGGAGCTGTTTGAACTACAGGACGGAGAGGGAGCTAGAGATTCGGCTCCAGCACCCCTCAGAACCACTTCTCTTTCTCATCGTATCCTGAGGTAAAAAGGACCACACAAGATAGATTCAACAGCCTCTTTATCAAGCAACTGTTTACCTCCTGAAGTGTTTCGCCTACTGGTTTTGTCAAATGCATTTGGGCTGGCCCGCCGAGAAACGTTGCGGCCAGGGGATATTCTGATGGTCCTTGCATTCTATCTGCTTCCCCGGCGTTGGGTCGGGGTTACGCTTCCTTAGGCAAGTCCGAGGTCCACTTTGTCGGCTGGAAATACGCCGATGTAGGCCATTGAAACTATGAGGTGGAAATCTGGATCCACACACGACCTGTAGGGATACAACCAGCTGGACCAGATACGCGACAAAGGAGCTGTTCAATGTGGGCGACCCACAGCAAACTGGCGTCGATGCATGCCCGTTTAACGTTAGCTAAACAACTTTCAGATATGCCTAGCCAGTTAGCATAGCAACAATGTCCAGCGGTTGCTAGTCAGCTAACCCTACTAGTTAATTTGGTCACTTCACTGATGCGCGAGATACTGCATGTCTTCTTAGCAACCGTCTAGCAACGCCAACTAATAATCATTCAGTAATTAACACGCGGGTCACAATTTGTTGGTAGCTGGATAGGCTAATTTCTCTGTTTTGTTATGGATTTAGACGGACAGCTCCTGCAACCTTACTTCAGTTGTAACAAAAGAAAGAAGAAATGAGATATGGTTTCTGACTTGTCCTTAGGTGGCCAGGTGGCTGGCAGGTTTCAGCTGTGGAATTGAATATTTCTAACTAGATAAGCTAGCGTACGTACAAACATCGCATAGAAATGCCTCCCCCACCCAAGTCGTAGGCTAATCGTTGTAACTTTTTATTGTAGCCGATAGATGTGACACCGTCCACATTCAACTGCAATGCACGATAAAATGCTTGCTTCTTCTGACTGAATTGTTTATTTTCTACACGTTTCTAAAACTGGCTTGCATGCACGACTTAGGCAGGGTGAAATATCCCAGCTACAATTGAAGATGCACAGGCTCTTCGTTATTTATGGTAAAAACCAGGAAGAACCCTGGGAGAAAATACCAGGGAGAAATAGCTAGCCTCTGTGTACCTGCAGATGTTGACACCATAACTGGAAGGTTTTATAAATCAATAACTCATAAATCAAGAAGTGCCCAGGCTAAGGTATGTTAGCCTTGCTAGCAGGCCGATATAAACTGTCTACGTCAGAGGCACAGTCATATTAGCAGCAAACCAAGCATAATGCTCACTCATGAATTGGTTTTGAATTCTGGTATCCCAGAAGCACACTGTAGTTATGAACAAAACACTGCATTGTTTCTTTAATCTTAATGTTGTCAACAAACAGGCTTTTTTACTGGTGCCTGTAATGGCATCCAATCAAACACCTTGTTTTCACTAAACCTCTTCCAGGAGTGTATGATAGTGAATAACTTGTCTTCATTTGTTGTCACTTTGCTGATGAACTTCTTTTTTGTCATTGCAGAGTGTGGGAGATGTGAGGAACAGACGTATCAGTGACATTGAGCAACCTGTGCATAGACACGACCCCTGACCCCATCTTCAGCATGAATGGGGATATGCCTCATGTTCCCATTACTACTCTTGCTGGAATTGCTAGCCTGACAGACTGTGAGTACAACACAATCTCTCCAATGCTTGTCACAAAGCCTATACACAAACACGCAAAACAAGAAGTGCCAAGGCTAAGGAATGCTAGTCTGGCTAGCAGGCCGATATCAACTGGCTGCTGCGTAGTCGTACTAGAAGCCAACCATGTGTGATGCTGCTCACCGTTGGTCATTTAAGGGCAGACAGAGATGAAGAGGCTTATGTTTCTGAAGATGGGAAGTTGAAGGCTAAGGACCCCAAACCAGATTTAATGAAAGAAAAAAAAAAGAGGAAACTAATATCTTGTTATAACAATCCATGCAATAACTTCATGAAACGCACAAATGCTCATGCACTTCAGGAACTCAGTGATTGATATGAGTGGTCAGTTAACAGACCAGAAACAAGACGTGGAAACCCGAAGCCTGAAAATTTATTGATATACATCAATTACAACCGCTAGATTTTTCAACCGTTTGTTTATTGTAAAACCTCAGAGCTGACTCCGTCACTCATTTAGCTCTTTGTTTTTTCATCTGTTGTCTGCAGCTCCTGGGTCCATTTGGTCAGGATGCGTTTCAGATTTACAATTTTGTTTTAGGACCGAGTTTGGTCTCATTGGGACCAGAAACATAGTTTAGATCTTTGAAGGCCTCTATCTCAAACGATCTATAGCTCAACTGAGGCACGTTCTCAATTACATTTTTCAAGTGGGAATACATTGGTTGATTAGTCAAGTTCTGAATATGAATAATTCACTTCATTGGTCCAGGTCTTAGTCAGTTCTTGCTTCAATAGAGCTTCAACTTCCCTTTATTTCCTGTTGTAATAAAACTTAGGATAAATGTTTCCGTTGTGAGTATTGCAGTCTTGATATTTAGAGCACGTAATCATATAATACAATCATGTAATAATAATATGCAATTAGTAGAAATTTGTCTTTGTTGCAAATGTAGCACAGTTTTATGTGTCTTATTGTGTTATAATTGTTATTATTATATTATTAACATCCATTTGTTTTTGTTGCAAATGTAGCACAGTGTTGTATGTCTTACTGTGGATTGTGATGGTTTGAAATATATGGCAGTTATAGAACATAGTACAGGTATAGTTCATTTTTCTAGTTACTTTATGGACAGTATTTATGAGATCGTTTAGTATTCATTTTAACTTGCCTACCTTTTTTGATAAAGCCATTCCATAGTCTCTGGTACAAGACATATACATGTTAAATCAAGTCCACCTGTAGATGCCTAAACATATCCATGTGGTTCGTTGGATTCATGCAGGTTAGTTTGGTAACTTATTTGGCTTACTTGCTTACTTAGTTTGTCATTTTCATTCATAGATGTTAACTCCATCACTAGTATCATGATTGCAGTTCTCCAGATGTCAGGCGCGTGGCAAAGTGGAAAACAGTGGTTGTATAGGTTGAGGTAATGGGTAGAAAATGTTTTGGCAAGGATTTGGAGTAAGGATAGGGTTAGGCCCCGGGCAGAAAAGCTAACGTTTAGTGAAGAACATGTGTTGATTAAGGTTAGGGGTTTACGCATTTCCGCCTCTCTCGGGGGCATCATAAGCCTGCAGCTACACGTCACTCAACTGCATAAAATTAAAGCCCCAGTCCATGATTATTATAATGATACCCATGTTAAAATACTGTTGCCCTAATACTGGCTGTGTTTGCAGAGTGATTTATTGTACTGAAGACCTTTCTCCACTCTGACATGTATTTTCTGAGCTTTTGACTCAAGAACGCACAACATTTGGCAGCAAAACATGAGTTTTATATGAATTTTGATGCTGTAAAATGGTTTATTTACATTAGGAATGTTGTAGACACCAAAGTAAAATACCTGTATTCTGAGTTATGAGGGCTATACAAAGTTGCAAAAAGCTTATTTTCCATTTACAAGTCAAACTCTTTAAGAAAGTAAATGAATATACCCAAGATTTACATCGGCAAATAAATTGCTGATGGTATCTTTGTCATTTGGCATTACTAGAACAGGCCAGTTGTGTGTAAGAACAAATTTTGATCCTGTATACACTTGAAGAATTTAACAACACATCCTGAGCTTTTTCCAAAACTCCTTTAGCTCCTATCCTGCTTCCACCCATTTCCACCCACTCTAACCTATCTTTTCATCATCCTTTCAGTGTTGAACCAGCTTCCCTTGCCCTCTCCTCTCCCTGCCACCACTGCTAAGAGTCTGCTCTACAATGGGAGGATTTCTGAGGAGGTCAGCGGCCTGTTGGCATGCCAGGATGAGAACCTGGTGTCCCAGCTGGCACACAGCCTTAACCAGGTCTCAACCGAGCACATGTAAGTACCACTCTGCTCCCCACTCTTTCACACCAGGTTGCAATACTAATTTAAGAGAGAAAGTTTGCCAATAGTTACTAGGTTTATAAAGTTGTCCTAACTCCAAAATAAGTTTTGAAGTGTGGGAAGTATCCTTGTTGAGACCATTTGACCATTAATGAGTAACTTAACACATTCATTTTTCAATTTATGTAATGAGTTATTAGTTACTTTCTCAAACTCATTACTTTTATTTTCCTTTCAAATGGTTTATTTTTATGTGGTGCAAATTAAAAAGAAACAAAAAAGAAAGTATTGCGCTGCATGACGTTATTAAAAGCAGACTACACAGCGGGCTGCAGGTTGGCGCGTGGTGGAGGCTTGTAGGCTGCTACTCGCTTTCAGAATGGACACAACAATAAATTTCAGAACTTGGAAATATTCACATTACTTTGAACTGATCGCAGAAAAGGACAATAGCATTATTGTTAACTGTAAGCTGTGCATCGGGGAAAATTGAAATCACTTGCCAATGTGTTGTGAGCGCTATCTGCTGTTTATTTTAAGACCAGACACGATCAATTAAGGCTATTGTGTATCAGTGGTAACCAAATAAATGAAAGCTACCATGTCTTTCAGAGGTTAATGGTTTCTTCAGATAACAGTAGATTGTGAACTCAGTGATGATTTCTATACAATAAGAAGAAGACAGATTTTAAAGGCATGTTTTTAAGTGGGTAACTTCAAAGTACTCAGAGTTACTTTTATTAAAGACTAACTTAGTAAAGTAACTATTACTATTACTAGTTACTATTTATGGCAAGTAATAAGGTTAAGTAACTAGTAAGTAACTTTCCCCACTGCTGGTTGTCAGGACCCCAATCTATGAAGCAGATCCATTCTGCTCTGTAGCGATGTCAGGGCTCTAAATTAACTTTTCTACCTGGTAGCTTTGGTGCTCCTCAAAATAAGGACTACCAGCAAAAATCCACCAAAATGAAGTGTTGTGTTTTTTTGTTTCTTTTAGTTGCAGCTGTAAGTCACTCTGGCAGTCGGTCTGTCTCAAAATTTTCAAAAAACGTTACTGCACGTGCCATTGTAGGACACAGCTATAAAGACTCTATGAGCCTGGTTGCTGCATCACTTTCAGTTTAGCTCAGTTGGTAAAACATAGGTTTGCCAAACCAGAGATCCCTGGTTCTGATCTGATCTGAGTGAGTCAATTTAGCACCAAGCTGATCGCAGCTTATCATGAATTACATGCTTGTTTTTTTTTAAACTTTGACATAATTCGTCACCCATTGGCTGATTTTACAATGGTTGTCTTTGTCACCATCATTTCTCCTTTGTGAACAAGAAAAAGTTGGCTGAAGTTGGACTAATGTTTTTTTTTAATCTTGTCTATTACTGCAACACACGGTTAGCTAACATCGCTACCATCAGCTAGCTCAAACTGACTTTAGACTGGACTTTAGTAAAGCGATGGAAATGCAAGCTGATTGAATGCATGGTAAGGGCTGCCTACATTCCAGGGTGAGGTGTGTAAATATAGTCCTGACGTCTCTCTTCTCCTTGCATTCCAGAGAGCTGAAGGACAACCTGGGGAACGATGACCCAGAGGGCGACATGCCTGTGCTTCTGCAAACGGTGCTGTCCAGGAACCCCAAAATCTTCAGGGAGAAAAGTATGCCAACCCAACACAGGGTTCGGGGTGGTAAGGAGGGAACATGGAGACGTTGCCTTTGACTCTGCATTGGAGCTCAGTGCATGCCCCAACATTTTCTCTTGGCTGTGCTGTTGTTTTTCACCGTCTCTAATTATTCTCCAGAGCATTTCCTGGGTCAGATGTATTTCTTGTGTGTAGTTTCACCACTGTTAGTTGTGGTCATTTTATTTAATCAGTCCTGTTAGTTGTTTACTCTTTGGTATGATTCTGAGAAGTTCTGGTTTGTTAGGCTCTGAGGTGACAATAAATTGGATGATAATTTCATAGTGCCTGGTCTGTGAATTTAGGCCTAGGCTTGAGTGGACAGTGTAGGCGGCTGTTTTTGTTTCAAGAGTCAGGAAGCAACATTAGTTAACATAGACGACTATTGTTGGAGACTGAGGATTTTGAAGTTTTCTAGCTAATGGATTCAAATGAAAAGGATTACCAGTACCAATAGTGGCTTGGCTGCATTTGTTTTGTCATGAAACAACAATATTACTAACTGCCATAATCAGTTGTACACTTGTCTTTTAACCTTTGTTCAGGAAAACTTTCTTGTTGTAAGAGCAGCTGCAATAGCCTGCAATTTTAGGCAAATGTAAGTACATAGCATATGAATACACACTTACACACAGAATCGTTATCTGTGCTGTCTCAGCTGGCAGTATGAGCTGTGTGCTTCTGGCCCAGTGAAATGTCTCTCGCAAATCTACAGTAGGTCTGACACTGCTCTCCTGTTCCTCCAAAGTTGTGCTCAACACTGAAGGAGGCAATGTGCAAAATGTTCTTGTCATAAACTTGGCAAATACTCACCGTTCTCCTGCAACTATAACCTCCTCCTTCATCTCTGAAGTCTAAATTGTTTTTGTGGTGAATCACTTTATTTCTCTGTATTGTTTATAGTGTTATCGCACAATATAATATGATTTTAATAGTATTAGTCATGATACAATACCATACAATACCTATACTTCCCACTCTAACAATATATATGAGTGAAATTTGCAGTGACTTTGTACAACTATACACTGTATCTTTTGTGACATGATTGTGTGCATTATTGATATGGAATAGGGACAAATGGAGCCAAAATATTTCCATTTCTCTTTATTTGGTAAATTAAATGTAGCCTAAACAGTACAGACTTCTGTTTGCTGTAGCACACTGAAATAACTTGGAATAACCTGGAAAATGCACAATTCCTTGTGCTCTAGTCAGTTGAATTTACATACACGCACTAGAAAGCAGGCTCAGTTCTGTCAGATTTCATTGCAGGCTGTTGGAAAACATCCGTGTGGTGTTTAGTCAGCTGTGTGCATAAATTTGTCGTGTTACCACAGGAGAAACATTGAATGGCAAAGCTTGCAGATGTTACTTTCATTGCGTTCATGTTGCACCTTTTTTTTTTTTCTGAATCCAAAATGTGCCTAAACATCTGCCTTGAAATTATTAGCTGGCACTGGCTTAATAGCACTTGCCATTACTATTAAGCAGACGTGGTTTGGTCAAGTGGAGCCTCTGTGCTTTTGATCTCTAGAGTGCCTCCTACAGGAGTGGAGTCTTCATAAAAGTGAAAAATGAAAACTGCTCTTCTGTAAAACAGTGGGGATTATACGCATCTATCAGGATTTACAGAATCGATTCAGAAAAAATTAAATCATCTCATCTCATCTCTTGAAAGCCCCTTCTCTCGGTATGGAGGCGTTGGTGCTAAAGACTTGTATATGTTCATCTTCTCCTGAGTTAGTATTTCTTTCATCAGTTTCTCTTCTCTTTATCTCATAGATATAATGCAGCAGCCAATGATGCAGCAGTACAAGATGTCTCAGAATCCCGTGCATGGAAGTCCAGCATCAAACTATCAGCAAACCACTGTCCCGCATAGCCCCTCTAGGTAGGGCAGCGGCAACATCGGATGTTGAAGTATCTATAATTCTACTAAGACAGCCGGGCTGTTGGATACATCTGCACACCCATAAATGATGCCTTCTTCTCACCTTCCTCCTTTACAGTCGCTTTGCTTCCCCGCAGTCTGGGTCAGGCACACGGTTCGTGCCCCAGCAGAACAGCCCCGTACCCAGCCCCTACGCCCCCCAAAGCCCTGCTAACTACATGCAGTACAATCATCCACCCAGCTATTCTCAACACCAACAGATTCAGCAAGGTGAGTACAAAGTTAAGGTGTCAAGAGCTGCCTGTTTACAGATGCATGAAACCTCCACATACCTGTCAGGAATGACATCAGCAAACGTTAATGTTGAGGAAGGTCACAGAAAGGTTTTTGCGTCTTCACCTTGTGGTCCATACCCCGTCGCTGGCTTCAAACAGCTTCTCCCCTCTGCTATTCTTGGTTTTGTCGCCAACCACGTGTCTTTGTTTGCATTGGCTGACTAGGTAGCAGAAAAAACCTTCCACATATTTACATGTTTAGGCCAAGATTCTTCTTAAGCCGTGGTGACGAGGGAAATTTGCATACTGATATCAACGAAGGACTGTATCAGAGTGCAGACATGAGTACTACTTTAAACAAAAAGAAAAAAAATAATAATGCAACTGTGCCCAAATCAGAATTTCCTGGACAATTCTCCAGCTGGTGCAAATTTGCCCCTGACTACAAATGCACTGGCTTGGCTGCAGAAAACCGAAGAAAGTTAAACATTTATTAGAATGAAAAAAACTGATATCAAATGCATTGCTTATATTTCATTAATATTTCTATGATTTAATGCAATTCTGGGTGTATGCCAATAACCATCATCAAGTGCCTTATTGAGCTCTGCATGTTTTGGAGTGCGCTTATAAGATGGAGATAGCATAGAACTCTATATTACTAGTATATATAGTAATATATACTATTAATATATATATAATATATAATATATATATATATATATATATATATACACATAATATTACTAATATTACTACTATATATACATAATATTACTAGTTAGAAGGACATAATTTTGTAACTTTTTAATGCTAGGAATAGTTAAGTAAATAGTAGTAGTAGAAGTAGTAGATTTATCACAATATCATTTCTAAACTTTGTTGTCGAAAATACCAATATAGAAAGGTGAACAGAAAATTGTCATGGGTTGATGAAAAGTGTAATAGCTTGCAACAATGCTAACTTTAGCAATTATTCTGACAAAGATCCCAGTTCTGCTAAATTATCATGTGACGTGAGTGTGAGATGAGTGTGATTTGCACATAGCTGCCACACTTACTGGTTTTCCACCGTATTCTAATACACTCTCTTGCTATGCTCCATTATTGTAATTTCTCACAATCTACTATGTCAGAGCAATTTTAATTGCTCTGCCTTGATCTGGAAAGTCGGAGCGGGTAAACGGAATGAGAAACACTCTCCCCTCCCTCAGTAACTGTGGTCACTGAGCAAGGCACTTAACCTCCAGCTGCTCTAATGAAGCTGCTCAGTGGCCAACAGTAGAACACTGTGCTTGTGCTTGGTAGCGCCCAAGCATCAGTTTGTAACTGTGTGAATGTGAACTAGGTGTGTTGTTGAAACAAGATTAAGAGTCTAACAGCCCTGCAACATTGCATTTATAAGCGTTCCTTTTGCGAATTGAACTCGGGTCTCCCGATTGAGAGTCTGCCACCTAACTCCCTGCGGCACACTTTAACCCACGTGACCAAAAGTGGAGAACAGAGCGACCGACTGACATTGCGATCCTTAGAGCCCCTGCTGTCATGGGGCTAAAAAGGCATACATGCTTAATCACCCTTCCCTGCATAAATGTAGGTTAAAAAATATAGTTAATGAGCGTCTTTGCCCCCGTCATTTAGACATGCATTGCACTGCATGTTCTGCCCTCCTGGTCAGCATTAATGCAAGGAGCCTTGTGGGCCAACACAGTATGTAGGAAATATTGCTGGGTGACTAACAATCCATCTCTTTCAAAACTTTGGCTAAGGACACGTAGTTAAAAAGCAGAATAATCACGAAGATGTGTCCACGATAGAAAGTTGGCTTTTAGATCTATTGAGCTTTCAGAATACCTGAAAATGAGACACTTCTTTCTCATTTTGTTCTGTTCGTACTTCTCATGATTTTATTGAGGCAGGCTTTCACCTATTCGTTTTATAAAATGCTAACGTGGTACAAGCTGTGATGCAGAGAGCCACACTGGGATCACAACTGGGGTCTAAAAGCTAATCAGTAAAAAACTGCCCATCTATGATATCCAAACATAAACAAGGCCAACCCAGCCACAGAAGTAGTATCACAAGCCCAACAGGTGAAGCAAAGTTATTGTGTTGATCTCCCTTATTTCAGGTGCCCTGTGCATAAAAATATTGTAGGGTTAAACTATGGTATAGATTGTTAGATTTTGCTTGATGACTTTGGCCCCCTTGAGTCCCTTAGTGGTAGTGTTTTAAAGACGATTCACCACTTAATTTGAGGAAATATTCAACTGTCCGCAGCCTTTTTGCTGGCTTTCTGAACATTTTAACTAATTCTTAATAGTTCATGTTAACACACATGAAGTTGAGTATGTGTGGATGTTTTAGGTTGGTGGGTGAGTGACTGTGCAGCTAGGGCTTGCTTATTGACGCTAGAGGGAGCATTGCTATTGGACATGCATGAGAAAAAAGAGAGGGGGGCAGATTTGCATTTGGCCAAAGGTGCTGGGGACATATCCCACATGTCCGCCCCCCTCTGCAGACTGCAGAGAGAAGACAAATATGTAGACAGAAGACGTGATGTGAAATTATCATAATGCAAACTGAATAATGGAACTGGAATAACCATGTGTAAGGAGGCGAGTTATAATCCCACAAGACGTGTTCATCAGGAGCCAAACTTGAGTCAGTCAGTCTATCAGTCTGTCAAGCAGTGCTCTCTCACCTCATATTGAGTGATTCTCGCTCATCCAGTGTTAGGTATAGCTTTGCAACTGCGGTGGCTAATCTGTGTGTAGCAAAAAAATGTTTTACCAGCAAATAATTTAGTAACAACAAGATTGAGCTGGCAAAGCAGTGGGGATGGCATGATATGCTTATCTCACGATACGATTCGATACGCGATATGGGCTTCACGATTCAATACAACCATGATACGATGTAATAAAAGTTCAATGACAACAAAGTATGACTGTGCAGAATTATATTTATTTCTGAGCCATAAATCATTCTAACAATGGCATTGGCTTGCTACAATATAAACAACAATGTAAAAATGTCATTATAAAGTGCAAATAATATAATTTCGATGGAGAAATTGTGATGGGCAAGCCGTCTCATTTGTGATCACTACAGCAGAATAAAATATAGCTAATATCACGATTCATTTTTCTGCTCTGTGATATGTATGTTCACGTTTGTATTGCTGGGATGGGACGATGTATTGAAATTCAATATATTGTCCCATCCCTACAAAGCAGTATTTTTGTGTCACGAGTGAAATTTATGCTAACAAAATGACACTCCCTCATTCTGTCTCTCATTTCAGTGGCTAATCTATGCTGACAAAAAATGGTTTTGCTACCGAATCTTCTAATTGCAACTAGATTAAGCAAACAAAGACGTTTTGCCTAGCAGATGTTTATTAGGTTTGCGCAATGCTAAAGAAGTATTTTAGCTAACAGGCTACTGTGATACTGAAAGACGGTTAATCTACCGGAGCGTAGCAGTATAGTAGAATGGATCTATTCCTCCTGATAATACATTGGATTAAAGATGTGGTTGATTATTCCAGGACTGTAGAAACTTCAACTATAGCAACAGTTGATGCACACCTAGCTAGGCACTGCGAGACTGTACAGCATCTGTACTTGTCTGTATATTTGTTTCAGTATGAACAAGTAGAGCAATTCAAAGTCAGTCCTCTTTCTGTTTTGGTTGAAGCTCTATCTTTGTGCCGTAAGTCAGTCCAGTATGTTGTTTAACCTTTATTTGTCCCGTGAAGGTTTGTTGAGCATGCTCTTCAGCAATGCTTTGCTTCACATGCAGACAGTATCACACTTTCACACAGAGAGCTGCTCAGTACAACCACTGTTTCCTGCTGTTGGCCACTGAGCACTGCTGCTGTTGAGTTTGTGCCAGTCGTCTATGCTGTCCCTTTTGTTTACATTATTGCTGGTGGTGTCTGCACACAGTCAGTGTAGTTGGAGATATCAGGGCTTGTTCTCCCTCCTTCAGAAGAAGATATTTGCAGCTGAAAATTGCCCAAGCTAGATGAGCCATCTCGGTAAACATGAAGCCGTAATTTGGTTTTGTCAAAGTTTCTGTTTTATTGTTATTTCATTGTGCAAATAGCTGTCTATGTTTTCACTCACAGTTACAAAGTATTGAAACAGGATTAGGCATCCTTAGTGATGGCTGGGCCGTTGTGGCCACTCCTCCTGGCATGCGCATTTCAAAATGTTAAACTGGCAATATATTAAACCCCAGGGCAATGTCTTTTAACCTCATCACTTTTCCCACTTAGGACTAGTGGCCTCAGTCAGGGTGATGCGTGTCTCACTTTTTCAGTCAGCCTAGCATCTGGTGGGCTGACTGTAGCAGCCTCTCTACTCCTTTACAGCCGGACAATGAAGCCTTGGCTTACATCTGGCATCAGGCTTGGGGTGGCAGAACATGTCTGCCAGCTGGGAGTGTCTGGTGCTGTCTGTCAACAAAGGGGTGTGTAAATAGAGTATATTTATATATAAATCATGAAATCATGGACCCCAGTGCCCCAGTAGATTGTTGGTGTGCCTGGGTGTCTTATTATTTCTTCTTTATTAGGATCCCCTTCAGCTGATGCCTTAGTAACCACTAGTCTTCCTGGGGACCACAAAAAATATTACTGGAAAAGTCGACATTGATATTACAACATAAACATTTCGAGAAATACAAGAAATCTCCTAAAAGTGCTAAACTCTTGATAAACATGCAGGATACAAGATGAGTTAAAACATCCTAAGGCCAAGATATTAAGCTTAGGAGGTACAAGGTTTATAAAATCAATGTTTGCCAGCCAGTTGGCCTTTTCAGATGCCTTTTGAATGTATATTTATTTTGTATTCATGCAATGTGGATAGGTAAGGGATTCCACTCTGTAATTGCCCTATAAATAACAGTGTGTCTGAGGAGATTTGCACTTGATCTAGGGGGAAACAACCCAAGCAAGCAGTTCTAATTTGATAATGATGACCGCTGATAGTGTCGAGTATTTGGTCTGAGAAGCACTGAGGTTTTGAACCATAATTACATTCCAAAAAAAACAAACACCAGGATACTTAATTTCAGTCTTTTTCAAACACAAGAGATATGTATGCATTAAATCTACATTTGTGTGAATGGGGCAGATTATCACCCTAGCTGCTCTCTTTGTGTGAGCTGGAGCTTATTTAACTCTTCTTTGCTGTGGATAATAATATAGCTGAATAGTATTGCAGACTAGACACGACCAATTATTCAACAACCTGACTCAAGGTGGAGAATGTTAAATAAGACACGCACTTTGTAGTCATTGCTATGTCGTTTCCTATCTTGATGACTATATAATTTATGTATTCTGACTAAGGCAAGAATCCATCCACCATGAGTCCACATATATACAAGATGTAACTGGGAGGAGGGGCACTCATGTTTATTCACAGAGCAAGAGTTACATTGTAACCATTGTCAGCCTACTTATTTTTGGAGCAATCTTTCCTTTTCCTTTTCTTTATTCCACTGGTAGCTATGCATAGCCAGCATGGTACTTTAGATAAACTCAGCCGGCTATGCTTTTTATGGTTTGCTAGCAAACAGCTATGAGCAGCTTGCGTAACTAACACTTTTACATTACTTCCATTTAAAGTAGGGCTGCACAATTAATCGTATATTAATCGCGATGTCGATATTGGCTTCCACAATTAATTGATTCTGGCCGCGGGCGATTATTCACGCTGGGTTTAGCTTGCTCTGGTGTAGGGCTGCAACAGTTAGTCAACGTAATCAAAACTCAAATTACTTGAATTTTGACCCAGTTTGCCGCTGACCTTTCAAAGTGCGTATAAACTCTTCCATTAGCTTGGATCCAAGTGTAGTATACAATGAAGCACGGGTTACGGGGTAAAATATTTCCTTTTTAATCTCCGACCAGAGACGCAGTACACTGGCAAACGTACTACTTCCTTATTTACACTAATTCTCCCGCGGGTCCTTATGGGAAACTTCAAAATAAAAGCCCACAAACACCCAAATAGACTTCTTACAAAATAAGTGTCTTAGAATACAAATGCCCAAAAACTAAGGCTACAGAGGTGATGGTCCCGGAAAAAAAAACAACGGACCCGGTGCACCGGAATCACAGGTTCAAAGATTTGTACATTTGAATGTTTTTTTATTTATAGGTTTATAAAATACATTATGAATGTGAAGGCATTTCGGTTAACTTAAAATGCTCAAGTGCAATAAAACAAAATGGATGAATAATCATGATAAATAATCGTGATCACAATATCGAGCAAAATAATCGTGATTATCATTTTAGCCATAATCGTGCAGCCCTAATTTAAAGACAATTAAGTGACTAGGAGTAAGCTGATAATGAAGCTGGTTTCATAACATAATTCTGTTGTAGTTTTAAATTTTGCCAGTTTTGATATTGACTGTGAAACTGATTTGGAGTGAATCTATCTCGTAGGCAGATGTACAATAGGCTGGATTTGAAAACATAACGCTACAACTGCCTCCTAAAGGTGATAAAAAATATATCTGTCTCACGGACAGATGTTAATCCTATAGAGTGCACAGTGCTAGGCTGTATTCACAATCGCAGGGCCCATCACAATCACAAATAATTCAACTGCCTCCCAGACAACGTCATGCTGCAGTGCTTCCAAAGCGGTCTCCAATGTTTGTGTCTCACCGGCAGATTTGTGTGTCATAGTGAACATTGTGGTAGGATACATTCAGAAGGCTCTTCAGAATAAGTAATTTAACTGCCTTATAGAAAACTGCTTGCTGCAGCTGTCAACTAAAAACTGAGTGGAGGCCATCTGATTGGATAGCTGTGTTGCAAGGCATTTAATTGGCTGAGCCATACATGTGGCCGTCTGCCTGCACTGTGGTCTATGTCTGTCTGCCACAACAGGTCGTCTTTCTTTGCAAACTTTGCCTGACTGCCTGCTAGGGATGTAACGGTATACCGTTTTAAGGTATACCGCGGTATCAAGCAACCACGGTTCTGAACCGTAAGCCTTTCCCTGTAATAACGTGCCCACGGTATTACAGGGAAAGAAATTCTTCTGCATCCCCGCCACAAGCGTACCATCTGAGAGGGCATTTAGTACAAGTGGGCACATCCTCTCTCCCCAAAGGTCACGACTCTCAGTGGAAAAGGTCAATATGCTGTCCTTCTTGCATAACAACCTGACCTAAACAAATAAGTTCATAATGGAGGACCCTTGTGTAAACGTTCTCATATTAGGTCATAAGGAGGACCCTTGCGTTAAATATTTTTATGTAAATGTTACAATGCTAATGCATGAGAGTTTCAGTTAAATACACACAGACACACACACACACGCACAGGCACGCATACATGTTTCAGTTCAATAAAGCAATATTTTTCTTCAAAGCAAAATACTTGTTTGTTTGTTTTTTCGATGGGCCATAGTACGTTTAATTAAAAGGGGGAAAAAAATGAATACCGCGAAATACCGTATACCATGGTATTTTGGTAGATACCGTACTGTACTGTGAAATTTCATACCGTTACATCCCTACTGCCTGCAACACTGTCAGGTATGACTTGCATGTAATATTAGCTCACCAGATATTTGTGGCAACACAAAGTGATAGAGATTACTGAAGTTATATGTAGATTGTGTAATATAACTTATTAATAGTTGCCTCTATATATTTTTAGTGTTCTCATTCTCCCCATCTTGTTGATCTGCTCTATATCTGTTCCTGAATCCCAGGACTTCTGACTCTGCCCTCGCAGACGTGGTTGATTATAACTTCCTTAGCCAAAAGTAAGCCAAGTCTACAAAGGCACCAGATTGCAGACATTGGGATTCAATCTGTCTCACTGCTGTGTGTGAATAGCTCGATGCTTCCCTCACCTATGATTTGTCATGGTGGAGGAAGAGAGGTCGATAGAGGGAGATAGAGGGAACCTGTCCAGTGCAACACATAAGCTTATCACAACAGCTTTACATACAGTGTAAAATTCTAAAAGTTCTTTGAATCAGTGGTTGATCAGTAAACACTTTATGTGTATTTCCCTTTGGATTAAATGAAGTATCTCTCTAGTTGGTCACTACACATAAGGGTAAAGCGAACAGTTCTCTATTCTCTTTATCCAACCAACTTTATCCAAGTGACCAACTCCAGTTTTTCCTGAACAATTTTACCGCACAAATAAAGTGGAGATTTTATTTTGCTGTCTGTTTTAGTTGCTAGTCCCTTGGTTTCTGGAGGTGTGAGGAATATCCATGACAACAAAGTCTCTGGACAACTCTCAAGCAACTCATCCAATCACAATACGAGACCGGGCTCCAATGAAGACTACATGAACATGGTCCAGAGATTGGGAAATGAGGTAATATTGAGAAACAAGGTATCCCGACCTGAACCTCAACAGGCACTGACACTAAAATGTAATTAGAAATGTCTTATGTTCAGCAGGAGAGTGACCCTTCCTTGAGGGCTGCTTCATTCCCAGTTAGATCGCCACAGTCTGTCTGTTCCCCTGCTGAGAGTGAAGGGACCGCAAAAAGTATGCTGCCTCAGTGATAGGCAATTCTTCTTCATTCTGTGGAATCAAAAATAACAAATCATTCTACAATTCATTCTTTGTTGTGCCTGATGCTCTAGTGCTCACTTTCCTTGAATGTTATTTGTGTTTCAGCAGGGTCCAGGCCTCCTCTTATCGTGCAGTCTCCTCCCCCCTATATGTCACCACATGATGCAGCTCCTGACCTGCTCCTCGCCTCTGCTGACCGCAAAAAGAAGCAGAAAAAACTGAGTAAAGAGGAAAATGAGCAGATGGACAAAGATGCCTTGTATGACATTGTTAGCTCTCCATCTAAAGACTCTGCCAAGCTGACTTTAAAACTGTCCCGAGTGAAGTCTTCAGAGATGGATCAGTCCGGAGAACTCCCTCCTAGGGCAGATGACGATTCAGACCACGATACTGATTTGATGAACAATAATCAGTTGTCAAGGACAGGCCAGGACTCGTCACACAGGTTAGGTGCTGGGGAGCAGGCAGGCTATCAGCAGGTTCCTATTCGCCCAAATTCCAAGCAGTCTGGGGTCGTCAGTGGGGTTGTGTACGATGACGCTGAGATGGACGCGCTTGCTGAGATTGAGAGGATAGAACGTGAGTCAGCCAGCGAGAAGGAGCGATGCTCTAAAGAAGTTCAGGATAAAGGTGAATTTCTGTGTGTCCGCCTTTGCCCTGTGCCTTCTAGCATTTTTTTTCATGCGCTCAGTCTGTTAGTTTTTGTAGAGAAACTAAGCTACAGTGTTCTTCATTGCAGACAAGCCACTGAAGAAACGGAAGCAAGACTCGTATCCTCAGGAACCTGGAGCTGGGGGCACAGCTGGGGCCAGTGGAGGGCCTAGTGTAGGAGGGGGCAACGTTGGCAGCAAGTTGACACCCCAGGAGGCTAGTGCTGCAAGTAATGGTGCCAGTCGGCCTGCTTTGATGGTCAGTATTGATCTGCAGCAAGCTGGCAGAGGTAAAGGACAGCCAGAAGTGGCCGTTGCAGCACAGCGCTTACGTGAGGACCGCATACGGCACTTTAAGTCAAAGACGGACGGAGAGACGGTTAAGGATGAAAGCAGACCTGGGATCATCAAACAGCGTGCTGACAACTCCAGGAAGCCTGGTACAGATGGCCGACCAGAAACTCTCAAACACAAGCAGGAAAACCGACGGGATTCAAAGCACCGACATGATGGCAAACCTGACAACGGCAAGGGGCACTCGGATGGCAGAGGGCCTGACACGCCACGACAGAAACATGACGGGCGCTCTGACTCTGGCCACAGAGAGGAAAAGTACCGTGACAGTGACCAATCCCGTGTCCCCCACCCAGAGACCATAAAATCCTCAAGCAAGGCAGAGCGGAACTCCAGATTTGGACAAGACAAGGATAAGGAGAGGGAGAAAGATAGGGATAGAGATAAGGATAGGGATAAAGACAAGGATAGGGATAAAGACAAGGATAGGGATAGAGACAAGGATAGGGTTAGAGACAAGGATAGGGTTAGAGACAAGGATAGGGATAGGGACAGGGACAAGCATAGAGACAGGGATAGGGACAAGGATAGAGACAGGGAAAAGAAACACAGGACTGAGTCTGGGGAAACCCGGAACAGACACTCTCCTGAGCAGCACACTAAACCCGACAGCCCTAGAGTGAAGCAGGAGAGCAGAGGATCAGCTGACCTCAGTGGTCGTCAGAGGACAGACAGTTCCAGCCTCCAAAACCCCCGAAAGAAGGAGGAGAGGAGGTGTGGGGACGGCAGCAAGAACCGCCAAGATGGAAACAAACAGCAGCCTTTTGAGGGAAAACCTGCCGATTTCCCCGCATACCTGCTAGGCGGCAAGTCGGGGAGTTTGAAGAACTTTGTGATTCCTAAACTAAAGGTTGATGGGAGGGATAGGGATCCCCAACGCAAGTTGTTGGAGGGCTGGAGCGAGCCCCGGGTCAACCTGGAGAGAGTTTCATTAGTAGAGAACTTGAGCAAAGGAGCTAAGCCTGTTGTTGTGCTTCAGAAACTCACTGTTGATGAGGTAAAGAAGATCATTAGGGAGAGGGAAAGCAAGAATGCACACAGCTCCAAGTCCAAGCACGGGTCCTCCTTTGACAAATCAGGGAAAGGTAAGAATTTTGTTCATGTTTATTTAATATTTACAGGATGCTGTAGGGGAAGGCTATTTGTGTTGTGTAATATGATTTTTTTTTGTGTTTTTTTTTTTTGAGTTGCTGGATTGTATAGGTGCAAGCAGTGTTTTACTCCTAGCCATATTTCTAATGTACTGCTTTTTACCACTATCTCTGCAATCATTAGAATCACAGTCATTAATCCACAGTAAATGATAAGGAATAGGCATTCTCTTTTATTTTGGTGTCAAGCTTTGGTCTTAAGACTTAATATTGTCTTCTAAAAAAAGACATGAGTGATTCAGTATTGAAAGTCAAACCCAGGGAGTGACTAGCTGTGTCTTCTTCTGAGGTACAAATTGTTCTGTGCTGAAAGAGCGCTCACCTCGTCTGTTTGCAGAGAGAGATTCCACCATGCCACTGTGTGAGAGGGTGAAGGTGGGCAAGCGCAGGCGCAGCGCGACCAACGACAAACCCAAGTATGCCGAGATGGACTCAGATGAAGATGATGATGGCTCTGCGGCTGAGTGTGAGTACCCAACCTCAACAAACCTTAAAAATTCACAATGTATAAGAATAACATATTGCAAAAACTCGAAATCTACTTTGCTGTCAGCACTTTTGACAGAACATTATTCTTACCATGCAACCATAATATAGTCAAAAAGGAATGGACCCCATAGAGTGCTTGACATATTGTATTTATCCAGGCAACATTTGGTGCAGAGGCCGAGGGATAACTTTATTTCATTTCTGACTTAACCTTTCTATATGTTTTTGTATAATTTCAGCTGCACGGAAAAAGCACAAGAAGGTCCAGGACAGGACATGGGAGCAAGAGGAGAAGAGAGGCTCTGGAGAGCATCGGCGAAGCGGAGGACTTCACGAGGCTCGCCGGGGGTCCGGTAGCCGCCACCGTGAACGTAGCCCAGAGGACTTGGATGAAGCCTCTCTGCCACCACCAAGCATAAGTGATCGTGAGTCTCATTTGCATAGGTTGTAGTGGGTATTCCATGAGCAAAGTGGTTGCACAAAACAAACAACTTATATGGACAATGTTTTTGTTTTTTTCTATAAATCCGACTGCTTCTGATCCATTTAAGATGTATGTATTCAGAGCATGATTATGCACGATTATGCCAAAAATTATAATCCCGAATATTTCGCTAAATATTGCGATCATGATTATTAATCACGATTAATTGTCTCAGTATCCAGAAACAAAATAATTTTATTGCACTTTTGCACCTTAACATATGCTTTTTCAAGGTAGTATTTCTCAAAGTAGCAGCAGCTAATAAAGCTTGTTTTCACTCTTAGTGTCTCACTCTTATTGCGGCAAAAGGCAAACTTTGCACAGAATCTGTACTTGTTTGTTGTCATCTGGTTTAAAACCAAAGTATCTACAAATGAGGAACATTGAGGAAGTAAAACGACCTTAGAGAAGAAAGACTTTCTGCTCTGTTTGACCGATCCAGTCTCTTCCACTTTGCCTGTTGCTACATTTTTCCAAAGATGGTCTTTATAAGGTTTCTCTTTTGAAACTATCTCTCTCTTGCCTGCTTCTCTATCTTAGCTTTCATTTTGGTCACATGGATAGACGTTGCGCATTCAAAGGTTGTGACTGGTTACGCATAATAGAAGCACTGTTCAGTTCCCCTGAAAGTCCCAAACACTTCATTATCGAAGAATGACACTGTGAACTATGATTAATTGTGCAGCCCTATTTCAAAGATCTGTTGCCAATTTTTTGTTGAATAATGCGTCCATAAGCCTTCCATACGTTTGCCTAATTATGATGGTACTATGATGGTGATCTTTCTTCTAATGCGTTACCTCTCCCACACAGACTCCACAATAGCATATACACATTTGAAAGTGAAATTACATGTTAGAATAATTTTTATCATAATGAATATTGTTGTCTTTGCTGAGCAAATGACTAATAACTTACTGTAGTATGGAGGGCACTGGCTCCAGTCCAACTCAAATAAACCTCCATGCATGCCGCATTAGGCTGCTCTGAAATACTCTATCATTCATCCATTCATAATAATAATGTGCCTAGAAGATGAGACGATGCACTTTGTGATTCTTGCCTCTGACAGCTGTCATACAATTTACTTTATTCTTTCTGAAACCAATAATCATTATCAGGCCAATTCCCAGGGTAGCATGATCGGCACACCCCAGTCTGTATCTGCATAAAACGACACTGGAGGTTTCAGTTGTGGCAGTCTAGCATTTGATTAATGTTGTCATTGTGTTTTCTTCCTTGTCCAGTTGCCCGAAAAATGAGGAAAAAGGAGAAACAGAAAAAGAGGAAGGCGTATGAGCCCAAGCTAACACCAGATGGTATTATTTTCCCCCTTTGGATCCTATTATAACACTATAAAAAATCCCACTGATTTTTGTTAATCAATTTGTGTCTGTTTACTCAATAGAACTGATGGACTCCTCCACATTTAAGAGATTCACGGCATGCATGGACAACATTCTTGACAACCTTGAGGATGTGGACTTCACTGCCGCAGGTAAACATTAAGCGCTATACAATTTCCTATTTCCTACAATTTCCTAGATTCTATACAATCTTTCAAGTTCTTAGTATTAGAGGCTACAATTGCTGCAATTTAAGCATTGAGTTGATAAATGTAAACATTTAACTCTCCTGTGCCCTCACACAGATGATGATGAGATCCCTCAAGAGCTCTTGCTTGGGAAGCACCAGTTGAGTGAGCTAGGCAGCGAGTCTGCTAAGATTAAAGCTATGGGCATCCTTTACAAGGTAAGAGGAGTATGAGTGTGCACTCTGAGGCGATTATACGTTCACAGGCTACTGGTGATATTTAGCTGTTGAAGAAACCATGAATTCCCAATTACATCATTTTGAAATCAACCCATTGTCGGTTTGATCCACAGCTTCCATCTGACAAATTGGTGAAGATTTTGAACATCCTGGAGAAGAACATTCAGGACGGAGCCAGAATTTCCACGTTAATGAATCATGTACGTTTTCAGCCACCTAGTATTTTTTTAGTTGTTGAAGTGATACAGTTTGTCTAGCCTCATTCTCTCCTGAAACTGTTCTGCACTTATTGCAAAAAACCCCGATTTGCAGCAGAATTGGCAGGTTCTTTGATTAGACCTGGGATAAGCAGCCATGTGCCATGGAGGGCAGAGAGTCTGCAGGTTTTCATTGCAACCAAACTGATTAGTTCCTTCTCTGTGGTTGAAGGTGTGCTAATCAGTGAAATCACCTGGAGCCTCATTTATAAAACTGTGTAGATTCCACACTAAAAGGTTACATATGTACGAAAGAGGTAAAATGCGTACAGTAAAAACATCTAATTTATAAAACCATGCGTGCGCTTTCCGTGATGCAAGTTTCCCTTTATGAAACTCAATTAATTTGTAATTTTGCACACATGGACGAACCTCACGTCCCACCCAGTTAACTCCCACAATTAGCCATAAATGGTTAATGAAACATACTTCATAAAAATTGATATGCATGTAAATGTGCTTGTCACTCCATTCTCTTTGTGTGAGAAAATTGCATTTCGGAGCACAAGACCAAAAAGAGAAAGTTCACAGTGTGAAATTAAGTGCTCGATGGGAGGGCGAGGCGAAAGGTACTGGTGGATGGGCGTAGTTTGGGTATCACCAACCATACAACGTTTGTTGAGTGGCAACATGTCACAGCAGCAGTTAATGCTGCCAGGTCTGAGCACCAAACCCTTTCCGAAATAAAAAAAGAACTGGTCTGTTGGGCCTTTTGTTTTTAGAAAGAGTGAACCAAACCACACATTCAACATGTCACACTTGTCATTTGGTTTGATTCAAAAAATGAACAGACATTTTCTCATTTTCTGACTCGAGCCTGACAGTGGGTGCAACTGGTACGTCTCCAGTCCGCCCCATGTGCCACAAAAGCAGCCATAACGCATCATTATGCAGTATGCACCATCATTGCAAACCCCTTTATAACCCTGTGACATTCAGTACAGTTGCTTAAAACCTTGAATTTCTGGGACGCACAACTTATGAGCCCATAATGGAATTTCCTTGCAAATAGGGAGATGCTTTTTGGTCAAACTAGATGGCTTTTAGACTAAAGCAACAAGTTAATGATTACGGTCTGGATGTTCCTCTGGGATATTATTAGAAGTCTGTGTAGTTTGATATGGAGCGTAAACAACTGATTAAAATCTCATCAGATCATTTTACTTTATTTCACTGCCTTGCCATCCAAGTCTCCATTTCGCAGTGTGTTCAAAATGTGCGTATGCATGGGTCAAAGTCTCTGTCAAGTTCTGTTTTTTATAAATCCCAACTTTTGTGTGGAAAATGGCGTACGCATCATTCAAGCCCCGGGGTATGTACGCAACATTTATAAGTTAGTTAGTTTCAGGTAAATTTATTATTATTATTTTATTTTTTTTATGTATTGTTCCTGGAATTTATAGGATAATGATGCCATGGATGAAGAGCGGTTGTGGCGCGACCTCATCATGGAGCGAGTGACTAAGTCTGCTGATGCCTGCCTGACTACACTCAACATCATGACCTCTCGACGCATGCCCAAGGCTGTTTATATAGAGGACACGATTGAGAGGGTGTTGCAGTACACCAAGTACCATCTGCAAAACACTCTCTACCCTCAGTATGACCCGGTCTACAGAGTGGATCCCCATGGAGGTCAGCAAACAGTTTCATTCTGTTCCTCCAGAATGTGGTCAAGTGGTTCCATTAGTGTTTTGCAAAAAGCTTAATTTGCAGCAGCTATTCTTCAGCTTGTGCCAACAGGTGTCGACAGGTTCTTTGATTAGACTGTTGCAGGAAAATGTAGGATTTTTTCTTTTATTGTTCCTGGAATTTTTTGTTCCTAGTAGTTGAAGTGGCAACTGGAAGTGAGGGAATTGAATTGGCAAAAATCTGGTGATTAGTCAGAACTGGAAGCAGTTGCAATACCTGCAGGGAGTTGCTAATTTAGAAATATGAAAATTCCTGAAAATACCACTTATCATCTAAAGTTGTGGACTCGTTTCACTTGTTTAAGTAAAAATTGTCTACAGAATATAGTCACATTTGCTTATGCTGAACCCTGTAGCTGAGTCTACAATTTCCTACTTAGTATCTGAAACAGTTTGAATATGGTTTCATCGTAGAAATGGTTTACTCAAACTACCTGTAGCTGATTTGAGAGTACTTGCTATTCTGCTCTTCATTTTTAATGAAATGATTCACTGGGTATTTTCTCCTTTATTTAGGTGGCATGCATAATTCAAAGAGCAAGAGAGGGAAGTGTTCCACACACAAACAGAGGGCCGTAGTCATGCTGTACAACAAAGTGTGTGATATTGTCAGCAACATCTCAGAGCTCCTGGAGATCCAGCTGCTAACTGACACCACCATCCTCCAGGTGAGGTGCTGCCCTGACCTGAGGTCTTTCAAATGTATGGCCCCTTCTAAACCTTTGACCCTTGAACTCTTGATATACCTGGTTGTTTTTGTGTCCCACATTTAGGTGTCCTCCCTGGGCATTACACCATTTTTTGTGGAGAATGTCAGTGAACTACAGCTATGTGCCATCAAACTAGTGACAGCGGTAAGTCTGCCACCATGGCAGGGTCATCCTGGGTCCTGGAACTCTTTTAGTGTTGTTTTATGAATTGTGTTTATTACGTGACGTGCCCCTGTGTGACGTCTCTGTTGTTGTGTTTTGATGTGGTGCTTTCCACTCTGCTGTTCCTCAGGTGTTTTCTCGTTACGAGAAGCACAGGCAGCTCGTTCTTGAAGAGATCTTCACCTCCCTGGCTAGACTGCCCACTAGCAAACGCAGCCTCAGGAACTTTAGGTGATTAATATCTCCAGTGAATGTTTGCTCTGTAAAATGACATAAATGAAAGTATTTGATTATTGAAGGCTTTTGTGTTGTTCGGTGATCCTAAGGTGCTAACTGCTTACGCTCTCCTAGGCTAAACAGCAGCGATGAAGATGGAGAGCCCTTGTATATCCAGATGGTCACAGCGCTGGTTCTTCAGCTCATCCAGTGTGTGGTGCACCTCCCCTCTGAAAAGGACACAGAGGACAGGCATGATAAGAAGGTAAGGACCAAGGATTTAACTGACGCTTAAGCCAAATTTGTTTGGAATGTTTTTTTTTTTTAGATCAATAGAGATCATTTCACATATGGGATATTTTTTTCCTAGGTGGATCAAGATGTCCTCATCACAAACTCCTATGAAACTGCCATGAGGACAGCTCAGAACTTCCTATCAGTTTTTCTCAAGAAGTAAGCTATTGTTTCCACTCTAATCTTTGTATCAAGCTTAGTTCTTCACCTGACATTCATCCAGAATTGCCATTTCATTTTCTGTAGCTTCATTATTCAGCATGGCACTGCCACTTCTGGAGAAGTTAAGAGCATTGATTAAAAGTGATTTAACTGTAACCATCTTCCCAAATCAATCAGAGTATCTTAGCCATGAACAAGCTGAAGTCATGGTTTATCTCTGTGGATTTTCCCATTTTTTTATTTCTGAATGTGACATTGAAATGATGTAATCACCAGTGCTATCACCAGGCCTCTCAAAGCAATACTAAAATCGTTAATCGTCAAGAAATTTTAAAAGGTTGCTATTACACAAACATGGCTGACTATGTGATTCAGGGGGCTGGAGCCAAGCAAGACAAGTCCATGGTTGTTAACGATGACAGAAGAATTGGAAGTGAATATTATTTAGGGGTGCACTGATCGATTGGCCACTGATCATAATCGTCTGATAAATGTTCTAAATAGGTCATGGATGATCGGCCAATCACCAGTTCAGCTGCCTCATCAAAAAACAAAACAAAACATTTTATTTTGAATTTCACAGCCTATGATTGGAAGAAACCTAAAGTTTATTTACACATGGAAAGGCCAGCTATGTCATGCAGCCATAATAACAAACTGTTAAAACACAGTGTTGTATGTGAATTGTATGCTTGATGTGCACTTTTACATGATGTGCCGTTGTTAGTAGAAAGTCTGGGTAAATTGCGTCATTTCAATCAGCAATCGGATTGGTGATTGGCTGATCCAACTGTTAAAACATCTGAATGGAATGGCCCCAAGAAAACCTGGTCGGTGCGTCCCTAATATTATTGAGTTATACTACTGGAATTCTGTGTTGGCCCTCATATGATTGTCAAATCACCCTGGTTAGCTGTCCAGAATTAGTTGTCTTCCTTGATGCAGAGTAGTTGTCTTCCTTTGACAGGGGAGAATCTGTCCTTGACACTAAAATAGTTTGGATCTCCTGTATGTTTGCTATATATTGAATGTGTTTGGTATGTTTAGGCATGTGTAGGTACCAACACCCTATAGTCAAAATTCCTCTGCCTCTTGTGAGGACAGGTATACCTGATCTCCGTTCTTCTTTGCCATCAAGCCACGGTCTATAGTGCTAAAAGCTAATAGGCTTTTCTTGGCTACTGTTAAATCGGTAGTTGCACACAAAGTATCCTTATATACTGATGACCTGCTCCTGTATGTATTTGATACAATAAAATCTAATATACTATCTTTAATTATGGCCTTTGGAAGTATAACAGGGTATAAATTAAATATCCAGAAATGTCATTGCTTTCCTATTCCTAATTACCTCACAGCTGTTCACAGCAAATTCTACCTTTTGTCCTATCTAACTCAGAATTTAAACATTTAGGAATTAATATTACCCACTCAATTCCCTTGCTATAAAGGGAAACTTTTGCTTGACTGATTACAAAAGTGAAAAATGATTTGCAGAAATGTAGCAGCTTAACCTTGTCTTTGGCAGACAGAATGCACTCTCTAAGTTTGAATGTCCTCTATAAATACTTTTACCTATTTTGGTGTTTGCACCTCTTTCTGCCCAAATCTTTTTAAATTAACTCTGTCTTATCCACCATATTGGATGGTACGAATCCAAGAATTTGTAAATTTCTGCTTTAGTGGAATAGGCTGTACTACTTTGGCTCAATGTTCAAAAATACCTGTTAATTGAAAAACAAGACAGAAATTATTTTTTCAACCATTGCTCTTTGTGTTTCAGGTGCGGCAGTAAGCAGGGAGAGGAAGACTACCGCCCTCTGTTTGAGAACTTTGTCCAGGACCTTCTGTCTACGGTGAACAAACCTGAGTGGCCTGCAGCTGAACTGCTGCTCAGCTTACTGGGCCGGCTGTTGGTGAGTAGCATCATTCAATCCAAAGTGTAACACCTATCATCCGTCCAGCAGTTGATAGCTGCTGATGTTTGAGAAGACAGATCTGCTTTGTTGTTGTTGTCGAGCAGAAGTTCTACTATTGACACTTCCCTCCACTTCGTGTACTCCAGGTGCACCAGTTCAGTAACAAGCAGACAGAAATGGCCCTCAGGGTGGCATCGCTGGACTACCTGGGCACTGTCGCTTCCCGTCTGCGTAAAGATGCTGTCACCAGCAAGATGGACCAAAAAGCAATCGACCGCATCCTTAAAGACGTAGGCCAGATATTTACAAAATCATCTGAACGCATCCCACCTGTATGTTTCCGTTAAATGAACAGTGTTATCGAATTGCTTTCACGATGCTCCTGGTTTATTGATCCCTTCACAGACTTCAGGCAGTGATGAGACCCAGCAGCTCCAGAAGGCCTTGCTGGACTACTTGGATGAGAACACAGAGACAGACCCATCTCTAGTGGTAGTGTTTCATTTACACACACCAACATGCATGTTTACAAAAACCGCTGAGCTTACCTTAACGATTACCTGATTACTGGATGCTTAATGTTGTTGGCATGCAGTAATATTTCATGTTTTAAATTATGTATTATTTATCATCTCTGTAACATGCATTTGTTTCATCCAGTTTGCCAGGAAGTTTTATATTGCCCAGTGGTACAGGGACACTACAAGTGAGACAGACAAAGCCATGAAGTCTCACAAAGATGAGGACTCATCGAAAGGTCGACATCATCAGGACATTGAATCAACTGGCGAGATTATGCAGAGGGCCGAGGCACGAAAAAAGTTCCTCCGCAAAGTCATCAAGACTTCTCCATCACAATTCAACACACTGAGGTAGATACTACATCACCGTGGATCACTACTCTTTCACAACCCTTTTTGATTATTGCTCATATCTTGGTCCTAAACTGTCTCGTTTAACTTTCTTTCAGGATAAACTCTGACACTGTGGACTATGAGGACTCCTGTCTAATTGTCAGATATTTGGCCTCTATGAGGCCGTTTGCGCAGAGCTTTGATATTTATTTAACACAGGTAAGAGAATTAGTGTAACATCAACATAGGTTGGAGATTATATTGTGTCTGCTGGGACTGAGTATGTTCTCTCTCTCTCTGTCTGTACAGATCCTGAGAGTGCTGGGTGAGAGTGCTATTGCCGTCAGAACTAAAGCCATGAAGTGTCTCTCGGAGGTTGTGGCTGTGGATCCTAGTATTTTGGCACGGGTAAGTGCTCCTATATCAGCTGCTCCACAACTCATGCCCTTTGGTAATTTTTCAACTCTGCCTGACCTGACATTTATATATTCTCCTATCTGCTTTCACAGTTGGACATGCAGCGTGGGGTTCACGGTCGCCTCATGGACAACTCCACCAGTGTGAGAGAGGCAGCTGTGGAGCTGGTGGGACGTTTTGTGCTGAGTCGACCTCAGCTCACTGAGCAATACTATGACATGCTCATTGAGAGGATATTGGTAAATTTCTAAAGCTACCCTGTTCACACCCCTCAACCCCTTTTGGACACTGGAGTATGTGGTTTGAAAGCATTATCACTTGCCCTGGTGGTCAAATAAGCTTTAAATTGATTCGCCCACACCATGTCCTCTCTGAGGGCTTTGATGAAAGGAATGAGCAGTAACTCTCACAGGCCAGAGTGAAGTGGAACTTTGTCCAAGACATTGGCCACCTCTAGCTGAGAGTTCACTTTAAGTGTAAAAGTTCAGCTGAGGTAAATTCCTTTTTCTCCACACTGCCACCTAAGGATCAAAGAAAGAATGGCAACCATTTGGCAAATGAAAGCAAAGTGGATTTGAAAATGCTTATAGCTGTGCTACTACCTTTTATCACTCTTTTCCCTACCCTTCTCTGTTATTCCAACATACATGTGTTTGTTATCCACATTGGGCCATGACATTCAATATGTTGCCATTAACTGATAATTTATACTGGTGCAAATCTCAATATGCAAATGAAGCACTGGATATTAATTTGGAGCTGTTCGTTTTGCCATAGGACACAGGTATTAGTGTGAGGAAGAGGGTCATCAAGATCCTGAGGGACATCTGCCTGGAGCAGCCCAGCTTCAACAAGATCACTGAGATGTGTGTCAAGATGATCCGAAGGGTCAACGATGAGGAGGGGATCAAGGTGTGTGTTATTTTTGTGTGAATACCTCTTACAGCTGGTAATTGTTAGCTTGTAATATATACTTAAGATAATTTAACATCTTGGCCCATGCAGAAACTGGTAAATGAGACTTTCCAGAAGCTGTGGTTCACCCCAACACCCAGTCACGATAAAGACGCCATGACCAGAAAAATCCTCAACATCACAGATGTGGTGAGTGCCAGCCGTCCAGCTTAGCAACAAAAATTTGTTGCACCATTGTTCAAATGAGAAACATTTTGGTCTTTGATATTGTCATAATCTGCATCATGCCATGTTTTGATTTCATCTCAGGTGTCAGCATGTAAAGATTCAGGCTATGACTGGTTTGAGCAGCTCCTCCAAAATGTGAGTCAGTGTTTATACATCATGATTGCAGCTTGTGTTTATGATATCTGTTGTGTGCATGTCTTGTGATGCATCTTTTCTCACCATGTTATCCAACTCTTTAGCTGCTGAAGTCAGAAGAGGACGCTTCTTATAAACCAGCCAAGAAGGCCTGCACTCAGCTGGTGGACAATCTAGTGGAACACATACTGAAATACGAAGAGTCTCTAGCGGGTAGGACTTCAATGCTTTTTGCTAAAAAGAAAATGTGTGTGTGAGTGTTTTTCACTATTTCTTATAGTGCTGTTATTGTAATAAACGTCAATGCTGTCTGTGTTTGTGTTTCAGACTGTGAGAACAAAGGGGTCAACTCAGGTCGTCTGGTAGCGTGCATCACCACCCTCTACCTGTTCAGCAAGATCAGAGCGCAGTTAATGGTCAAACATGCCATGACTATGCAGCCTTACTTGACCACCAAGTGCAACGTAAGAACCATAACAAACAAAGCCTTTCATGTATCGTCTTTTTATTTTTTACTTGCCTGAAAGTGGGTCAAAATTGTCTATAAGGAAACATGCCCATACAATAAAAATGAGCAGGAGCAACTTTTATGTAGTGCTGTAGGGCCATCTAGTGGCACGCCAATGAAAGCACAAGTGTTCAACACTAAAGCATTCAACAGGTTATTTTTCAACCACTGAAAGGCACTTCAGCTTTGGACTGTGCAGCAGTCATGTGTTTGTGTACTTCCATTTCAGACCCAGAATGACTTCATGGTGATATGTAATGTAGCCAAGATCCTGGAGCTGGTCGTGCCCCTCATGGAGCACCCAAGTGAGACCTTTCTCACCACCATAGAAGAAGACCTAATGAAGCTCATCATCAAATATGGCATGACGGTCAGTCTCATACGCAGCTCACGGCTTTCAGAGACGGCTCTCAGAAACAACCGCAAAATGGATGTGAAAGAACTGTCTTCTCAGCTTACAAAGTGATAATATCATTTGTTGTGATCTGCTTCTCAGGTTGTACAACACTGTGTGAGCTGCCTCGGTGCTGTTGTGAACAAGGTCACACACAACTACAAGTTTGTTTGGGCTTGTTTCAATCGCTACTACGGTAAGGCTTATGTATACACTGAGCTTCATTTAAATACATTTTGCCAATTTTTGCATTTTGCATTTTACTTTATCGCTGGTATAACGCAATAGTGACTCAGCTTATACCCAGTTCATGAAAGCTTTTATATTTGATGTTCTAAAGGCCTGGTTTCTGGTTGGTTTTTCCCCGGAAAAATCCTTGGGCACCCAGGAAGTGATAAAATAAATAAAATAACTTGGTATAAACTTGGAATAAATAAAAGAAGATAAAGTTATCAGATTGCTAACTGCAGATTAGCCTTTGAAATAAGCATTTGAAAAGTGGCACATGGTCTAATGTTTTAGCTTCTTACTCTTGTTACTTTGGATTTGAAATTACACAATGAGTATAAAGTTAATATGCAGACTTTCAGCTTTAAAGTTGAGTATATTAGACAATATTGGATGAACAACTAATTGGCAACTCAGGCCCCCCTTATTACTTGTTGTCTTGCACACCAACCGCAAACCAGTACTGCATCTTGACAGACATTTTGAGCAAAGCTACATCACTGCTGAATTCTCATGCCTTAAAATGGAAAAGGCTGGAAACAGAATCTGACAAAATTTCATTCATTTGGTACACTGAAATGGTGGGCACCATGTACAAAAGGTCTGTAGTTTACCTTTTCATCTGCTTATGAAAACGCCTTCAAATTAATCAAAATTAATAAGAGCATTGAACAAAGCATCAAACAACATTTTACTGCCCAGATTGTTAGTTACAGCTCACTGTATGACCCAGAAGAACAACAGCAGCATCTGATGTCTTTATTTTTCACTGCCTGTGTGTGTCACTCTGTAGGAGCTCTGACAAAGCTCAAGACGCAGCACCAAGAGGACCCCAACACCTCTGCTCTGGCTGCTAACAAACCCGCTCTGCTGCGCTCGCTCTTTACTGTGGGGGCTCTCTGCCGACACTTTGATTTCGACCAGGAGGAGTTCAAGGGTGCTAACAAGGTAGTCACTAGTAGTCTGTGTAAACCTTGTGTGCAAAACTCCCGCTAAACTTAAAATGTTTGATAACCGACTGCTGCTCTCTCTTCCTATGTCTCTTAGGTTGTCATCAAGGACAAAGTGTTGGAGCTTCTGCTGTACTTCACCACTAATGAAGATGAGGAGGTCCAGGTCAAGGCCATCATTGGTCTAGGTATATTTCACCTCATCTTACGCTAAATCATAAATGTATTCACTATATTTACAAACTGTCGTCAACAGCTCTGATCTCTTTGTTTTCTTGTGCTTTTGTCTTCAGTTTCTTTTTAATTTATCTCCATTGTCTCTCTCAAGGCTTCCAGTTCATCATGCACCCAGCACTTATGTTTGTGCAGGATGTGAAGGTTCTGTATAATGGCATCCTGTCAGATACAAAGAGAGTGGTCAATCTGAAGATCCAGGTGCTGAAGAACCTGCAGATGTACCTGCAGGAGGAGGACTCTCGAATGCAGGAGGCTGACCGCGAATGTGAGTTTAACACATCCATCCTATGCTTTATTACTCAACCGCCTAATATAATCACTGTGGATCTACATCGAGCAGGCCAATAGTGTAGAACATCCTCAGTCTGATCCTTGTTTTTGTTTTTGTTTATCCAGGGAAGAAGCTGTCCAAGAAGGAGGATCTGAAGGAGATGGGGGACATCTCATCAGGCATGAGCAGCTCCATCATGCAGCTTTACCTGAAGCAGGTGCTGGAGGCCTTCTTCCACACGCAGTCCAGTGTGAGGCACTTTGCCCTGAACGTCATCGCACTGACACTCAACCAGGGCCTGATTCATCCTGTACAGGTATGTTCTCAGGATTCTCAGGATTTTCTTCTATCACACAGTGTTGACTTTCTCTCTTATCTTGTTTGCATCACAGGCTTTAATATGGCAGTGTTATTTCATATGTAATCTTATCCCTATCTCCAAAACATACGTGTCACACTAGGTTACTCATAGCACTCAAGTGCAGTCCTTGTTGAAAATTGAAAACCTATGAGCTATTCACGGATTGGGAATACTTTTTTTTCAGTGTGTGCCCTACTTGATTGCCATGGGAACGGACCCTGAGCCTACCATGAAGAACAAGGCTGATGGGCAGCTGGTGGAGATCGACAAGAAATACTCAGGCTTCATCCATGTGAGTGGCCACTCTGGCTGATTTGTGATCACCAGGAACTGTGAAACTGTAGACAGTAGATTTGATTTAACAGTATCTGGGGGCAGCAGGGTGGTGAAGTGAGGAGGCAGCTCACTCAAGCCCCGATGTCCTCAAGCGTCCGTCTTGCTGAAGTATCCTTGTGCAAGACACTGAGTCCCTACCAGATGAAGGGGTGCTGTTCTGTCGATGTCCCTGACCTCTGACCTCTCTCTGGAGGCGGCAAGTGAAAAGAGAATTCCCTTGTGGGAATCAATAAAGTATCACATTGTTATTGTTGTTGTTATTATCTGAGAGATTTTAAAAGTTGTCATTTGGTGTGTATGACGTGTTGTGTCTCTGTGAATTCACAGATGAAGGCCGTGGCAGGGATGAAGATGTCCTACCAGGTGCAGCAGGCCATCACTGGGTCCAGAGACACCATGGTCCGAGGCTACCGCCATGATGAGACGAGCGCGGCTCTCTGCTCTCATCTCTTCACCATGGTCCGTGGGAACCGACAACACAGACGGGCTTTCCTCATCTCCCTGCTCAACCTGTTTGACGACAGCTCTGTAAGTTCACCTCTGTCCATCAGATTGACTCACTTCTCTTTTTACAGATTTGTCCAGTGTTTCGTCTGTATTCATTCAGCAGTGGTGCGCCACTACAGCAAGGAAATTACCACCACTGCTAGAGAAAATGTGAAATTAAAATTAGCTTTGTAATTTAGTCTTACTATCATCTAAAACTGAAATAAGTGTAGCCCAAATGTTTTAGAAATAATGATTTTATTATGATTTAAAAAACACTTTTAGCACTACAAACCCAATTTGAAACATAAGTTTGACCCAAACAGCGACAGATAAGGGACAAAACTAGAATTATTAAGCACCACAGCAGCATAAAATTACACAGGAAACACTGGGAAGTATACAGTATTCTTGTGTAATGAAGACTGGATATGAACAGTTGGATTAAATAGTGAATGTCTTGTACTTTGTCCCCTGCAGAAGACAGAGGTGAATATGCTGCTGTTCATGGCAGACAACCTGGCCTGCTTCCCTTACCAGAGCCAGGAGGAGCCTCTGTTCATCATGCACCACATAGACATCACTCTGTCTGTCTCTGGTAGCAACCTGCTGCAGTCCTTCAAGGAGGTGAGAAACATTCGCAGAAACCTGTAATAGACAGTGAAAGATTAGAAAGTCTCATACTCAAGCTTTGTTAAATTTTGCACATGCCCCTGTTGGTTGCTTTTATGTATTATTACATCTATAATCCCGTTTTGTGTCAAATCCACAATATACGGTTTGATATAGTATAGTGTTTCAGTAATTTTTTTCTTTGTGCAGTCTTTACTGAAAGAGCCGGTACGGCAGCAGAAGAAGAAGAAGAAGAAGAAAAAGCGGCCTCGGGAGAGGAAGTACTGCTCTGAGGACGAGGAGGATGAGCAGGACAGCAGCAGATCCAGCAGCAGTGGTGAGGATGACGAGGTTGTCCGCAGGCCAAAGAAATCCGCGCAGTCTCTGGTTTCTGATTCCGACTCTGACATTGACGATGTGGATAAAGTGATGGACCGTCTACCTGAAAACCCCAATCCTCTGCTGGACTTTGCCAATGCTTCCCAAGGAATCCTGATGCTGCTGGTGCTGAAGCAGCATCTGAAGAATCTCTTCGGCTTCTCAGACAGGTACGCCAGGCTTGGGGAAACATGACTCAGCCACACATTTAACATGTTTACCATACTGAAAACACAGCTATTGCCACTGAATAAAGCATTCCTTAACTTTTCTGTAACAGTGCATTTGTTCACTTGTCACAAACTGAACTGTACCTGTCTTTTTTGTACTCTAGTAAAATCCAGAAGTATTCGCCAACGGAGTCAGCCAAGGTGTATGACAAGGCAGTGAACAGGAAATCGAATGTGCACTTCAACCCTCGGCAGACACTGGACTTCCTGAACAGTAATCTAGCCAACTCTGATCTCAGCTACGAAATCAAGAGGAATATTGTGAAGCAGTACTTGGATGTAAGCATTCATCACTACACCACATTTCGTCTTTCAGAGTGGTTTTGAATTTATTTCAGTGTAAGGCACATGTAGGAGATACAAGGCCGGTGGGCTGAATGCAGCCTGCTACAGATTTTCAGGTGGCTCAGAGAGTCACGTAGTTTTTTGTTGTCAGTTAATCCGTGCTTGCCGTCTGTCTGCACCTTAACTGGTCACAACACAAATCCAAAGCACCTCCCCACTGCTGTCCGACAACTGATGCAAACTCCCCACTTCGCTTCGAGAGCAAACACAGCTCTCCCTTCCCTCTGTCTGGAATTCATTTTCTAATGGTAGCGAAGAGGGTGTTTATGAATAAAGATGCATGTAAGGTTTTCATAGACCTCTGGATAAGTAGTGAGTTATTGGCACACTGAAATATTGCTTCAGTTATTGGGACAGTTATTAGCCCACATTTGACCCAGTTCCTTTACTTACTTGGCTGCCTTTTGGCAAGTTCCCCTGGTGCTAAGACATGAAATAGCAGCTTGATTTCTATGAAAATTCTCTCTTGCTTCTCTGTTCAGTTACATCTTGTCAGATGAAGTAAAACTGCACATTTACATATTTTATGGAAGCAAAATAGCAAATATGCTGGTTTGCACAACATGAACTGAGACTGAGAGCTGATGAGAAAAGGGGGAGTATGTGTGTTTGTGCACAGTTTTCTTCCTATAACAAAATCAGTTTAGCCTACAATTTATTGGACTTAAATTGCTAGGTGCAGAATTAAATTGGAATGTAATTAGAGGTGCAAGAACACTGCATGAAATATTGGCCCAATGTAATTTTAAAGTATTTGTACTGTGTGTACTCTGGGTTAGCTGGCTCTGGTCAAAATCCATCTACATTATAAAAATAGATGGAAAATGCATATTAATCAGGTTCGCAAACTTACTAAGATTCAGAGTTTTGAAAGTTAAGCCGGAATTGTCATTGTCAAGAACTTATTGGTGCTCAGTATTGTAAAGTACTGATAACTCAAAAACAGTTGTGCTTGGTTAGTAAAAAATGATATTGCAGCACCTGAAAATGATAATGGGTGCTTCCTTTTTCAGTGACTTTCACAGAATTTGTCAGTGTGATACACCCTCTGCAGTTTGACATCTTTGTTGTGACGCAGAGAAGAGTGATTTTTATTTACATAGAAAATACCAGGTTAAGCAACAATGCACTTAAAGTTCTGCACACTTGTATCTCTCAGTTCAAGTTACTGATGGAGCACCTGGACCCTGATGAAGAGGACGAGGAGGGCGAAGCGAGTGCCAACGCCAGAAACAAAGCCATTTCGTCACTGCTGGGCGGTCCCGGCGGCCGGAACCACAACCACCGACACCACACCGCTCCAGCGGAGACAGATGACGAGGAGAGCGACGACGACAAACCGCCTGGGGTGAGTATTTTAACGCTCCGTGGCTGCGGGACAGAAATGAGCAGTTTGTAGGGCTGGTCTCCGTGTTGGAACGTACTAACGCTCTGTTACTCCTCTGCTCAGCGGCGATCAAGGAGAAGCGGGGACTCCGCAGAGGCTCCGGGTCACATGAATGAGACGGTGGAGGCCATGGACGTCATCGCCATCTGCTGCCCCAAATATAAAGACCGACCGCAGATTGCCAAGGTCATGCAGAAGACCAGCGCCGGCTACAGTATACGCTGGATGTCTGGCTCCTACTCTGGGCCCTGGGCCGAGGCCAAGAAACGGGACGGTCGCAAACTGGTGCCTTGGGTGGACACTATCAAGGAGTCGGACATTATTTGCAAGAAAATCGCCTTGACAAGTGGACACAAGCTTTCGAACAGAATGGCGCATACTTTACGCGCATTGTACGCTGCCAAGGAGGGGAACACCGGTTAATCAACCCGAGTCACTCAGAGACAGACAGAAACCTTTGCAGCCAAACTCTACATGGATCCAATATTTTATAAACGAGAGAGAAGACAAAACCTCATTAGAACAAGAGATGTAAGGACCTAATGGAGGGAGAGAGAGTATTGTGGACACTGATCTGTGGTGAAATCGAATCCAGGACATGTTTAAGTTAAACAGAAAAAACACACGAGAAGGAAATGTTTGGGAAAACATTGTGTGGGAGTTCCTTCGCTGTTGTGCAGCAACTTGGTTGTTTGATTTTTACTCCCACTGTATCATAGTTTAACTAAAAACACATGTTTATATCTGAAAAAATTCTGTAAAAAACAAAAACATTAAGTGAATGTTGGAAATTAGTCTGTTGATGATGTTCTTAATAAAGTGTTCTTGGAGTTTAACCTACAACCAGATGGATTTATTTAGCTTATCTGAGTTTCAGCAACTTTTAAATGTTTTCTTTTTTCTCCGTTTTACTCCTTTTTTGTTTACCCACGCTGTGTAATGGAGTCTCTTTGATATAATTTATTATGTTAAAAAGCAATGCAGTATCTGTACCTATATGCAGGGGAGGTTATATTGTTTTAAATATAGATTTTGATGTAATAGTTCACCGAGCAAGAGAAAAGGGAGCCCCAGCACTTCTGGTGGAACAAATACTGCAATAAATTTTTTTTACTTCTCTTTGTTACTTGTCTTGTTTGCACTCGTTTTTTGTTCGTTTTTTTCATCTGAATTTTATCTGAATTTTACAGTTGCGTGGAAAACATCACATCTAACAACATTGTCTTTTCTAAAAAGTAACTAACTTTTACTCTGAGTACATTTCAGATGAGCTGCTTTTTACTTTTACTTAAGTAGATTTTTATATCAGTACTTTTACTTCTACTTAAGTAAAATATAAGCAAAGTAACATTCTAGTAGTCTTTCCACTTTCCGCTTTTACCGTTCAAAATGTAACTTTTTACTACAAAAAGCAAATTATATGTCTTGTTTGGGGAATTGGTGGTTCTTTTTCTTTGAGAACTCTAAGCTGACATGATAAACACCTCAGTGCATTCAGAGCCTGGCAAGTGGAGATGGGGAGAAATGCCGTTGCAACTCAGAAGACAACAGTTAATGGTGACATATTGGGCTAATTTACAAGGACACAAAAGAAATCTCCCAACAAAAACAGTCTTGGAGCCATGTTGGGAGCATGAGTGAAGGAAGAATAAAAGTTTTGGGTTGAATGTGATGAAGAAAGCGAGAGAAATGGGAATATTAAACAGGACATGTAGTCCCACAGTTGCTCTTCCAGCTATTCCACCAGGGTTGTTACTGCAACACTAATCCACTAATCCACTAACCTTAACTCTAACCAATGGTAGAACTTTAACTGTGTAAGTTAATAAGAAATGAATGTAAGGAAAATTATCCAGTATAGTTAGTTAATTATAGTTAACAATTACATTTGAAATCATTTTTATGGTTTTTTGAAAATGTGTATATTTAAAAAACAAAAAAAAAAAAAAACATCATACAAATGATTTGATGGCTCAAAAGATCCTAAATCAGGAAGAGTGTCAGCTGCTTTTGTCATTCCAGACTTTGAAATTAAAGATTCAAAAAGATTTTCAGATGATTTGTCTATATTTTTCTGTGACCTGGTGGCCATGACAGCTGCCTTGCAGTGGGTCGGGGAAGTTAGACCTGGGAGGATGCTGATTTGTTCAGACTTGTGCCGTTTTAATGAGTTTAGAATCATTTAACTCGAGATACAGGCGAGATACACTGTATGAAATGTTAATGTCACTATTCAGAATGCAGAGGTTATGATTATGTGTTAAATTTGTGTGGATATCAGCTCTCGTAGGAGGAGGAGGAAAATTATACCACCAGATGAATGCTTGGACATACAGGATTAAATAGCACTCTACTCTTGATTAATAAGCATATAGATGGATGATGTGATCATTGTGGAGAAGAAGAAACAGTGAATCATGTTATATCCAGCTGCGGTAAATACAACAGAGACAGAGAGATATTAAGATCTAGTCTACGAGATTTGGGTGTAGAACTAAATGTAAATAGAATGGTAAAATTGACTGATAGAATTTGAGTGGTAAGACTTTATTTGGACAGTCCAACGTTGACACTCAACTATCAGGTGACAAAAAGTAGATGTTCAACAAAGTGTCACTTTGGTGCATCTCTACAGACTATGTAACTCTAACCCTGACCCAATTTTTAAATCTAAACTCAGCCCTAACCCTGACCCTATTTCTAACATTAACCCCAGTCCAGACTGAATATCTATAGACTACTTTTCACACAATTATGAGCATCACTTGAAACTCAGTAGACTTTATAGTGACACATTATAGTCACTTGATAGGAAGTTGAGTATCAACATTGGACTATCCAAATAAAGTGTGACCATTTTAATTTCTTTCTTTTTTCTTTTTTTTCTTTTTTAATTAATATTTGATAATTACAGATATTGTAAATCCCCAGTCCACACTCCAGATCAGAGGGTGGCGGTAATGCACGCCAACCGCCTTAAAATGAAGGAGAAGAAGAAGATTTTTTTTCCATTCATTGATTCACCGGATATACGTCTGCTGTAACCTTTCAACTTTGCACAAGTGCATGAGGTTGGCGGGCTGCTAGCGGGGTTTGTTGTGTTTGTTCAAAGAAATATTGCTGAAGTTGTGAACAAACTTCATAGCCAAAAAAGTCATTGTCGCGCGGAGTCATTTTAATCGGGTAAAGTAAATACGTTTATTTTCAAACACTTAGCGCGCGTTTATATTAGCCTTAGCTAGCTAGCATTTAGCTTGCCTGCTGATTTGAGAGCTAGCTAGGTCTAAACTACACTGATTCTACCGTTAGCTTAGCACTGAGTCCCAGAAACATTTACCTTGTTGTAGAAAGCGGTGAGGTTAGCAACGCTTTCCTGGGGAATACACGCCTGCCATCGCGGCTGGACGGTCTTGTTGTTGGACTAAAGCTGGGTCTCCTTTCCCTGCAGATAGCGGTGGTAGCGCAGCCATGCCGTCCAGCGTCGGACCCAGCAGCCCCGCCGCTGCGCTCGCCGAGGCGCTGGAGAACTCGGGCCGGCTGATCGACAGACACCTGCAGGAGGACCGCTGCTTCCCCGACCTGTCGGAGCTGCTCTGCGTCCCGTCTCACAGTAGGTCCTGTAGCCTGGGGAGGGAGACAAGACAACACTGCACTGTCACTAGACAGACGGCTCTGTCAGGGGAGGCTGAGACTAGTTTATATTCAGAATTGTTGTTTGTGGTCCTTGTCTTGCAGATATGCCGTCCCTGTCCGGGGTGTCTGACATGGACTACCCCCTCCAGGGACCCGGGCTGCTCAGTGTGCCAAACCTCCCAGAACTCAGTGCAGTCCGCAGGGTTCCTCTACCCCCTGAGCTGGTGGAGCAGTTCAGCCGTATCCTTTTGTCAACCAGCAAAAACGAATTTAATGCACTGAGCTGGACCCAGAAGTTTACCTTAGACCTGCAATGCAAAATGTAAAGTTCAGTGTTTCCCACAGGCTGACAATTTACAATGCGGTGGTTGTTTATGATTAATTACTAGTTTGGAGCAAATTGTTGAATGTAAAGTTACACTTTCGTTTCCTAATGGGAGGCTCTGTCTGATTAAGTACAGTGTTACTGGTCTGTGCATTACCAAATGACAGACATGACATGATGCGCACATCAGGGGCATTAGAAATCGTTTTAGATCAATTTCTATACATTGAGCAGCTATTATTATTTTGTGGCAAGCCGCCATAGATGAACCTATGTATGGGAAACACTGAAGTTGATTTCTTGTGTTTGTTGCTAGATTGCTTTTTTTGTTGCCAAGGAGATGCCCAAGAGAGTTTAAAGCTACCTTAACTATTTTTGTAGATATGCAATGTAATTGCATGATGGGAGTTTTTCCTGAGATATGTCGAGCATGGCTTACCATTGACAATGACATCTTCATGTGGAATTATGAAGATGGGTGGGTACATTTACATTTTAGGAAATTGAGTGACAGCATCCTAGATCCGCAGTATTTAACCGTGTGATGTGGATGGCAAAGTGTCTTCAGGCTTTCATTTCAACCAGACAACCTGAATACTCTCGCCCCCTCCATGGCACACTGTTGAATACCGCTGTCTTAGATGAACAACATTACAGGTAACTAGTTGAAAGCAGTGCTCTGTGTACTTTAATCTCTATTGTTTTCCTTGCAGAGGTGATGTGGCCTATTTTGATGGTCTCATTGAAACCATTCTGTCAGTTGGTCTGGTGAAACCCAAACAAGGTATGTGTGTATATAACATTTTAACACACTACCAATTTTTCCTTTTTACTTTGAATAATTTTAATTTTTGTTTTTTTCCTTCTCAGGCATTTTACAGCCACACATCCACTACCTCTTGGTCTTGGCCACTTCTGTGGATGTAGTGATCCTGGGGCTCAGTTTTCCCAAGGGCCAGGCGGGTGAGTCCCCCCTCCGCACCTCAACTACCGCACATTTCAGTTGTTGCCTTTAGCATGAGTTATGTTCAGTCTCAGGAGTATAACTTCTCTCTTTAGGTATTCCCAGGAATGCAGTTTAAAAATCCTTTTGTGTAGCAATGCAATAAAAGCTGTCTCAACCACTTAAAAAAAAAAATGTGATGTGGAGGATGCAGGGCAGCTTGAAGGCCCGAGCTAAATATATTACCGTGCACATAGTCAAATATACACAAAGAAGTGTCAGATATTATTCAGATAGGCAAATATGAAAATGAAGATGAGAAGCACAGCCATTGTATTTTTTAATGTGCAGTTTGTTTGCTTCAAAATGCTGCCTTGTAATGGGAATTCTGTTGTACTTCAGACGCGATGACATTTTTGCAAGAGCTGAGGTTGTGTCGGTGATCCATTCCCAATAGGAAGCAGTAGCAGACAAGACAGTCAAATGGGACAAAACCAACACACCCTGATGAAGGCTGTGTGAAATGTCCACTGTGTTTAGGCTACCTTCCGTACTTGATCTAAATTTTGGTGGGAAATGGAGAGAATCCGGGTCTGAAATCCCAGGATCTCGGTTCTTGGTATTGATTACTCATGTATAGTGTTTTTTTTTTTTAACCAACACTGCTATCACCCACATCTACTTGCATTGGCTTATCTCAATCATCTTTATCTCTTTTGTTGTAGGATTGAATGACAGCATGTCCGGTGGGATGCAGCTGCTTCCAGACCCCCTGTTCTCAATCCCGACAGACAACACCTACATGCTGGCCATCACCTCCACAGACCTGGGCCGCATCTTCATGGCAGGAAAGGATGGCTGCCTGTACGAGATCGCTTACCAGGCCGAGGCGGGCTGGTTCAGCCAGCGCTGCGGAAAGATCAACCACTCCAAAAGCACCCTGTCCTTCCTCATCCCCTCCGTGCTCCAGTTCTCCTTCTCCGAAGACGGTGAGGAAAGGGACACAGTTCCATGTGGAGCAGAAGGAGTCTGTGCTCCAGTTAAACTTCACTAATGTAGATATTTTCCTGCCTTGTGCTCTACAGACCCCATTGTGCAGATTGCTATCGACAACTCCCGCAACACGCTCTTCACACGCTCTGAGAAAGGAGTCCTGCAGGTATAACATGTACTGTCATGTCAGTATTTCAGATGTATGACAGTTTCTAATTGAATTGACATGTATCTGAAATTAATATTTGCTGCTACTGATGTTAGATGTGGTGAAATAATTGATGATTTGGGTGTTAAGCAGATTGTTGTGTGCTTCAGGTGTACGACCTGGGTGCTGACGGCCATGGGATGAGTCGTGTGGCAACCATGTCACAGAGCTCCATTGTGGCCGCTGCTGGAAACATTGCCAGGTACGTTTGGGTTTGTCGCACCTCAATCATATCTTGCCTTCACATTTATCATTGTTTCTCCTTATGGAAGACTAGGCATCATGTTTCCAGATTGTATATATTGATTCCTGGCTCTTTGAAAACCCATCTCCCTTTGCAGGACCATCGATCGTTCTGTCTTCAAACCCATTGTCCAGATCTCTGTGATTGACAGATCTGAGTCCTCAGACTGCCACCTGCTAGCCGTCACTCATGCAGGTAATGATATCAAACACAGGGTTCCCATGGTCATGAAAATCCTGGAAAAGTTATGGAATTTTAATATCTTTCTCCCAGGCCTGGAAATGTTTTGGAAAATATCATTTAAACTTTTGGAAAATTTTAAATAATAATACTAAGTTTATCAATTTTGTGAACTTTACCAATAAAAATTACACGAGCAATTTGGAAAAATGCAACAAAAATGAGTAGGCTAAGATGCAGCTGGTCACGGTGCAGCGCGGTTGCTGTGAGACTTTGTCACACGCTTCCTACCTCTTGCCATTCTCGCCATGCAAAACATCTTGTTGCTAGCTAACCAGCAAGCAGGTTAAAGCCTCTGTGGGATTAAGAGTGACCAAAGCAAATTTCTGATGATAGAAACAAGCATACAGTTTCAGGCAATGTTGTGTCATGCAAAATGTTTTCATGTAATTCAAAACATTGTCAATGTTTGGCATCATGTTTGTGCAACTGACATATGTTCCTTAGACAGGGCAAAAACTACAGAAGGCACTTTTGTTCAGATTTTCTTTATATTTTTTAGTTGGTGCACTTTAAAAGTATTGAATAAATTGTAGGGTTTAATTTAAAAGAAGATGTCATACTTCAAGGTATAGTCAAATTTTCAATGTCATAGCATTTGTAAAGGTTACTTTATATATTACAGTCATGAAAATTTGGTATAAAGTTATGAAAAAGTTTTGGAATTTAATTGCAAAATAACGAAGGAACCCTGCAAACAGTAGTGATAGGGAACAGAGAATGTAGTTTCACTTTTTCTGTACTTTTTTTCTGTAATTGTCTGTACTTTACGTATATCTGTACTTATCTTCTGTTTCTTTAGGCGTGCGTCTGTATTTTAGCACCACACCTTTTGCCCCCCCACACCAGAAGTATGTTGCAGCGCGACCGAGCCTGCTAGCCCTGGTCCATGTCCGTCTGCCACCAGGGTTTTCTGCCTCTTCGACCCTGCAGAAGCCTGCAAAGGTCCACAAGGCTCTACACAGCAAAGGTAAAACACTGCTGTTGATGCCCTTTAACATGATATTTCAAACCTAAATTATACTGTTAGTGTCATGCTCAACTCAATGAGTTACAGGACACTTTTGGGTACTTTTCCCAGCCTGACGCAAGAAGGCAGATCTGCCTGTAATAACTTTCTTTTTAATCTTGCAGGAGTTCTGCTGATGGCTGCATCTGAGACGGAGGACAGCGACATTCTGTGGTGCATCAACCACGACTCCTTCCCCTTCAAGAAACCCCTGATGGAGGCTCAGGTAGGCGCATAAGAGGGACACCAGGGTTGAAAATACTTGGAAGTTTGTGGATTTGAGAAAGTTAAATTAAGACCTTAAATGTTTTGAAAATGAATGGATTGCCTTGAAAGTACTTTATTTTCAAAAATTAAAATACAGCACCCAAATTAATCAATGCACCCCAGCTCTAAAAATCTCAACTCTTAAAAATCTAGGTGTCAAAAGCTCACATAATGCTTCTCTTTCCACTGGTATGATCTTTAACTTCTCTGTTACATTGCAGATGATGTCTAATGTAGATGGCCACTCTTGGGCTCTCTGTGCCATTAACGAGGAGAGGCCGTCCAGGATTTCCACTCCTCTAAACAAGGACCAGGTCCCCATCACCGACTCTCCTGTGGTGGTGCAGCAACACAACATCCCTCCACAGAAGTTTGTCCTCCTCTCTGCAAAGGTTATAGTCTCAACTGTTGTCACGTTACTGCTTTGCACAGGGCTTAATGTATTATAGTTTCTTAGAACAGTAATGTTGTAATCTTGTATACTAAGTGTAAACTCTTTGCTGTCCTACAGGGGAGTCACATCTTCCACAAGCTGCGGCCAGTGGACCAACTCCGTCACCTACTGGTGAGCTGCACTGGAGGAGAGAGTGAAGAGATCGAACGCTTCTTTAAGCTGCACAGGGTAAGAATCGTACTTGTTCACTGTTTGACAAGCACGCGCACACACACACACACACACACACACACTTTGTGTATCATGTCCTTGAATGTTTACTCTCCTCTCTTCAGGAGGAGCAAGCATGTGCCACAGCTCTGATCCTGGCTTGTTCCAGTGCTGCTTGTGACAGAGAGGTTTCACTTTGGGCCACCAGAGCCTTCTTCAGGTCAGACTGGGTTATGTTTTTATTTTATTTTTTTATTTTTTTTCTTCCTCTCTTTCTCTCTCTCTCTTTCCTTCTCTTTCTCTGTCTCTCTGTCTGAATGGCTAGATATAAGATATGCATGGATAAAAGTAGGGCTGCAGCTATCGATTATTTTAGTAATCGAGTATTCTACCGATTATTCCATCGATTAATCGAGTAATCGGATAAGAAATACTTTTGCTTTATTAAAGAGCAATAGTAAATATACAAAAGAGAAAAGCTGTCCGCACTAAGCTGTCCATACGACACTGTGATTTACTGAAAACGAGGTGAAATAATAATTATTATTGATATTTATTACTAGGCCTAAATATCATACAAGTTCATAAGACTGGCTAATGTACATTTATTTGCTATGTTGAAGGGTTGCCCTACACCTGCTGACCCTACTCACTGCAATCAAACTAAACTGAATATACCTGCTGTATTGGACTGGTGCATTTTAGGCTCCAATTGCTACTTACACCACCTGATATTTTGCTTTCTGGGGTATTTTATGCATCACTGTGAGGGGAGTAGGTGTGTGTGTGTGTGTGTGTGTGTGTATGTGTGTGTGACTATCATAATAATAACATGAATGAAGCTCAGGCTTTCACAAATTGACTGCAGCATTTTATTTTCTGTGGTTATTTTCTTGAGCAAAACTTAGCTAACTTAGGGACATCATAACTAGCCACCATATTGATTTACGTTCTTAACTAGCCATTACATATAGCCATAATTAACGTGCATTCTTTACTAGCCTTCATCTCATCCCGTTTTAATATTAAGTGCTGACTCCGCCCACCCGGCCAGTTTCGGCGTACGCCGGTAGCAATTACAAGTGGACCCTATCCTACAGTCCCTGCTCTCAGCGGAGGGAGGGAGCTACGCTGTGTGGGAAGCGCTGTGATCGTCAGACCTCTCTGGATTAGACAAGCAAGTAGAGAAAACCGGCATCAGCCGAACCAATTTATTGCCAAATGCTTTGGGATTCAACACATTAACATTGCTTCCCATGGTCAGAAAAAGTCGGCAGATTTGTTGCTAGTCGCTTTTGAGAAATAAAGTCGCCCGGGGGGTCTGAAAAGTCGCTAAGTCTAGCAACAAAGTCGCCAAGTTGGCAACACTGGATCCGAAACTTTGGACACTTTCTGTCGTTTTCTCTGGCCTGTCTCTTCTCTTCGCCCCTCGCTATTTTCTCTCTCTTTCTCCAGCGCGTTGTGCAACAGTAATAATCATCCGTGCGAAACACTGAGTGTGTATATAGTTATATGGATTAAACGAAGCTTCGATGCAAAGAATTTGCATCGATGATTTTTAGTAATCGAGTTACTCGAGTTTCTCGAGGAATCGTTTCAGCCCTAGATAAAAGTAATCACGTGCATGTACTAAATATTTACATATATACTGTGATAAAACAATATACCAAAACAAAATAAGACACACAGATTCAGCCCATGTCAGGAATTACTTAAGTTTTCCTATTATTCCGGCCACTCATGCATGCACTCATCATCATCAGTTTGTGATAGTGATATACAACGTTTGCTGCAATGCCAATTGTATTACTTTCCTCTACTAATACAATTTTCATCTTTTCTATGTCTGATAGAGCTGAGAAGCCCTTAATTCTGTCACAGAATTTGGTGAAATCTCTGATAGACAGATACTTAGGGCAGTGTAAGATGAAATGCGCTCTTGCTCTCTCTCTGTCTCTCTCACTATGCACACTAATTAAGGTCAGTTTTCACTACATTGTCTTGATCAGGTATGGAGGAGAAGCTCAGATGAGATTCCCCTCAGCGATCACGTCTCCCAGCACCGTCGGACCCACAATGAGCTCTCCGGCTCCAGGTAAATGGCAGAATACCAGAGCAGAGATTTCTGTTAAATACATAAGGATTGCATCACATGCTGGTTACTTGTCTCACTGCCAGACTGTTTGCCATGTTTCGTGTTCTTTTTGTCTATATGTATGTTGTTGTTTTTTTTATTGATGTCTTTGCAACCATGCAACAGAGCCATGAAAAGAACATCAGAATAATTAGTATGTTTTTGGAACAAAAATTGTCCCATGACCTTTCTCCAGTTGGCCTGAAGGAGGGGACAGACTTAAAGATCAAATTTGACAAGTTCAGACTTCAGCTCCTGTGCTTCATACACAAACTGAGCGCCATGTCTGCAAAATTTTTTACTTGACTAATAAGGGAAATTGCAAATTCTGAAAATATGTAACTATGTTCAATCTTTTTAATTTAGTCAATCAAATGTCACCACATTTGTTACATGTGTTCAAGGGCCAAATATAAGTAAAAATCTAAAGCTTGCTTTTATTTTTTGCACATGGGTGTGTAAATCTTGAAGAGATTATAAAAAATGAGTGGAAAAGTACTGTCTTTTAGTAGTCCTTATAAACAAGTACTTACAAAGTACTGTAGCTATTTATGAAATTAGTTTCTCTAATGCTCCAGACCATGCTGAAACAAATGCATCATCATATTTGTTGTGTTGCCTCTCTTGCTAGAAAATCACTCTTCTAGGGGTGTTACATGTGGCAGTTTAGTTATTTTCCACTGTTGTAAAGCTGTGTCAAACGTAAAAGCACTTTTCTTCCCACGGTCAGCAATGGTTCCACCTGTTTTTAAAAGCTGCAGAGCGTAGAGTCTTAAACTTATCTTCCCTTGTCAAACACTAACTGATGATGCAACTCAAACTAGCCAGAACAGTCTTAGTATATTATGCCGCTCAAAGCAGCTGTATAGAAAGAGAATTAGAATTATTTGAAGTTTAGGCATTGATGAGCAGAACTGTATGTTTGAGTCTGTCTGATGCCCGTTGGAGGCTCTGCCTGAGGCGCGACTGGACTGGAGTGTAGTGGTGTGTGTGTGTGTGTGTGCATGAGCGCTGATCAGGGAGTCGAGGAGAAGCTGGAGAAATTGTATCTTTTGGAAATGGTTTGACATTTCTACATAATTATGTTTCTAACTGTGAAGTGTGTAAAGGGCCATCATTGAGGCCATGCAATTGTTAAGACATGTAGTCTGTGCAAAACTACCTTTGTTTAACATGGACCTTTGTAACTTATTGAGACAGAGGTGCATTTGTTGTGATATTTACTTACATGGGCTCTGTTCTTTCATGGAAAATTCCTTTGTTCTAAATACAGACTTTGTTGATTGGTCAGAAAAAAAAATGTGATCAACTAATAGCATTGTCGGTCCAGGTCAGGCCTGCGTTTCAGTATTGGGTGGAAATCTTTTGGGTATACTTTGACACTGGTTGTGTGTTTGTTACGTTTCCCACAGGCGTTGTGCCCCCAGCTTTGTCCACGCCCTTCATACCGATGCATTCTGGGTCTGCCCCCATCACGCCCATGTCAGCTGGCCCAGAGGTCGTCTTCTCAGGCAAACACAACGGCATCTGCGTCTACTTCACCCGCATTCTGGGGTCAGTTAAGTGAACAAACTGTAAATCCTGTACTGATTTGACATGTCGGCACGTTTTTGAATGTGTTTTCTGGGTCACGGCCTAAGTGCTAGGGCTCCTCATCACGGTGGGAGCTATTGATGCCGGTGTGTGTAATACTGAAGGACGTGTCTCTCTCTCTGGTTCCCTGCTAACTTGACTGTAACAGAAATATCTGGGATGGGAGCCTTGCTGTGGAGAAGACCATTAGCAAAGGCAATCAGACCGTCAGCATTGTAAGTATCATAATGACACTATGCAGTCCTTTACAACAGATGATAATGATCATACTTATTAGATTAAATGGTGCTAAGAGTGGCTAGTCAATGCTCTCACCCCTCTCTCCCCAGCTGGAAAGCACTGTCGGCTCGTCTGATCTGGAGTTGATCCTCCTGGAGCTCTGGGGTTTGAGGGAGTTCCTCGATAAAAACTCTCAGTTCAGCCCCTCCTCTCTGGGTGCCGCCAGGTAACGGCTCTCTCTCTCCCTGCTTAGTCATGTATTGAGCCCATAGCTGTGTTGATGCCTAGAAGACTGAATACTAGTATGTATACTTAGTTTGTGGCATCTTCAGTAATACTGCAGAGACTTGCCTTGGAGTTCACTTGTATAACGTTGCTACAATATTCACCACTAGCTGAAACTCTGCCTGGCAGAGCAAAATGTGAGGTCCTGAAAGTTGGGATAAATGTATCAGCCACACACCTTTCCTGATCCAATTATGACTGGCTGCAAAATAAGCCCATTTGAAATTGTGAGCGTGTATCTGTCACATGAATTATCTATCTATTTGACAGGGGTAGCTTGCAAGGCCGTGGTCTAGATGTAATGCGCAGATGGAATTTGGTCTGCACAGATTATGTTGCAATACGATTATGTTGCAACAAATTTCCTAACCTGCCTCAGGAAACATACAATTTTAACCTAAATCACCGCAGTTCTAGTCCATCGGTCTGCCCCGGTTTGTGTCAAATTTTAATGATTGTAGCCACAGGCAAGAAAATGAAGTAGACAAGCACAGGAGAATAAAGATCAGTAAAACTTTTGAGGAATATGTGAGCATGTCATAATTTAAATTCATTTTTACATGTATAGCTTTTATGTGTTTACTTCATTACTTTTACTTTACTAGCGTTTTGAAAGTATGTGTGCATGTAATGCTGTACGTCACCTCATTTGGGGCTGATGAGTGTTGGGCGTAATAAGCTGTGCGAGGTTTGAATGATGAAGGCTTCTCTGAACTTAAGATAACTAATGTAGAAAATAAATACACTGTCACTGTCCTTTCCTCGCTCTGAGTACTTCTTAAATTAAATTAGAACCTATGAAAATGGGATCAAGATCTGCAAAAGCTCTCTATTAGAGCTTGGTATTGTTTCCCTTCTCTGCTGAATAACATCTGTGCTTCCCCCCCGGTAGTTTCAGCTCCCCTGCCAACCTACAACAGAGGCTGCTGGGCTTTATGCGCCCTGACGGAGCCAGCTCTCAGCAGGTCCAGCAGGAGCTTCAGAGGAAATATCACAGTGAGTGATGAGTGCGGTGCCTTTTCTTTTCTTGGGGGGGGTTTGCATTTGAAATAGTGCAGTGGGATTCAGTGATGTTCTGAGTCTTATCCAGCAGGAGTAAAGAAATCTTAAACTTGGAGGTATCAACAACAGGAAAAAAAGCTGTTGACTTTGTATCTGATCCTTGTTATGTTAACTCCCAGACTCTCCTGTCCAATTCCCACACCTTTTCTCTCTTTGTGTTTCTCTTGCTTCCACCTCTGCCTCCTCGTGTGTCCAGCCAAGGCTCAGGTCTACGAGAAGGTATCCCTGCAGGGAATCCAGCAGTTAGTGCATCGTTCCTGTCAGACGCTGGCCCTCTGGAAGCTTCTCTGTGATCATCAGTTCAGCCTCATCATCACTGAACTGCCAAAGGTACATGCGTGTGCACAAACACATCCCCACAGCACGGACACAAGCTCGTACATCATCTGCTCCATCTGCCTCGGCTCTAAAATTGTTCTGCGTTCACAGGAGTTCCAGGAGCAAATGAAGGGAGCGAGTTTTAAAGATGTAGTGATCCGGGGCAAGGAGCTGACTGGAGCTCTCATCACAGCGCTCATCAACGTCTACATTAAAGACAATGCCTCTGTGGATGCCATCAGCAATCACCTGCGGGACATCTGCCCCCTGCTGTACAGCAGCGATGACAGCGTCTGCTCCAAAGTACGTGTACACACACACACACACACACGTATGCATGCTTGGCAGTCATTCATTCCAGGGTGTCTGCGGGTCCTTGAAAGGTCTTAAAAGCTGAATTATCTAAATTCAAGGCCTTAAAAGATACAGTTGAATGTTGCATTTGTCTTCATTATGGCTTCAAAGGTCTGAAAAATTCACTTTTTTTTGTTGCGTGAATTTCTAGTGAAGCATCTCCCTGGTTGTGCAGATGCATACCTCATATATTTGTTTTTAATCCTCAAGCAAATGTTTTTTGGGTGAAATCTGTGACGACTAGGGTCGGAGCTATTACCGCATTGCACAGTCACACCTCTCATTATTTTCTCCGTTCTTCATTTGCTGCTTCCCTACCCCTCCCTTACGCACTACTCATAACTAACATTTGTCAGGGTTGAGACCTGACTGGCAGCCAGAAACTTGTGTGTAGGGCCCAAACCGTTCTTGCACTAAATACTAAACTTCCTGTCTCCATCTCCCTCCAAGGCCAACGAGTTGCTGCAGAGCTCCAGGCAGATCCAGAACAAGGTAGATAAAGAGAGAACTCTGAGAGAGTCGCTGCGGCTCTACCAGCAGATCAGCCACCACACAGACCTGCCGCTGGTCTGCTCCCAGTACAGACAAGGTAGGGACACACATACTCGCTTCTCTCTCTTCATGACTTTCTCTCTGCCCCTGCCTCCCCTCCTCTCTCCATGTACCTCGTATGTATACTAATGATGTTAAACTCTTTTAGTCCGTTTCTATGAGGGTGTCCTGGAGCTCTGCCTCACCGCAGCAGACAAGAAGGATCCGCAGAGGCTGGGACCCCACTTCTACAAGAACGGAGAGCCAGAGGAGGACCGGGCGGGACAGCAGGCCTTCCAGGAAAGGTAACGCAGGAAATGGAAGAATCGGCCGCATGGTGGATGCTCTCGTACTCGATTGCCACCAACTGTTTTCCCCCTCTCTCCGCTCTAGGCTGTCGTGTTATAAGTGCATCACAGACACCATGCAGGAGCTGGTGAACCAGAGCAAGGCCGCCCCTCAGTCCCCCAGCGTCCCGAAGCAGCCTGGGCCTCCTGTCATGACCTCTGACCCCAACATGCTCAGTAATGAAGAAGCTACTGCCCATGTGAGTAACAAGGGGACAGCTGACGCATGTGTCCGGCCGCAGTGTAAATGATTTGCATATATAATGATATGGTTCTCCGCTCCCTTGCAGTTTGAGCAGATGCTTGGTTTGGCCCAGAGGTCGCAGGACGAGCTGTTTCACATCGCCCTCTACAACTGGCTGATCCAGGCCGACCTAACTGACAAGCTGCTGGAGGTATCTGCTCAGGCCTTGTCCGAGTGTGTGTGTGTGTGTGTGTGTGTGTGTGTGTTTGTGTGTTAGGGCGTACTTAGTCTGACTGGCAGCCAAAGTAAAAAACCTAAAGTATTCATTTTATAATCATATGAAACAGAGAAAAGCAAATGTTTGGTATTTTTGCTTGATAAATGACTAAAATGGATATCAGAATTATAATTTATCACTTTTCTGTCGATTGATTAATCATTTCAGCACAGTGTGTGCATTTTTGTGAACATTTGAATCTTACATATTTTTGTATGTGTGTGTATATACATGAGTAAATTGTGTCTGTTAACATTCTCAGTATGATAGCATGGTTTCTGTCTGATGGTCTTTATTGTCTCTGTGGTCCAGGTAAATTCTCCGTACCTGGAGGAACACCTGATGCACATGATCAAGCAGGACCAGAGTAAGGTCCGCAACATGGACCTGTTGTGGCGCTACTACGAGAAGAGCCGTAGCTTTGGCAAGGCAGCTCATGTCCTGGCTCGCCTTGCTGACATGCACAGGTTTGTCCACATACACACACACACACACACACACACACACATACACACACACACACACACACACACACACAGCATCTTAAGTTTAATTCTAGTAGAACATTTTCACTTCTTAGCATGTTTTTCGTATGTTTATGACCAACCTCCAACACATCCTGGTTACTACTGACATTCAGTGTTGTCTACATTACTATTATGATTTTCAATTGTTTGTTCCTGACGGTGCTGAGATCTTAGCATGGTGTGTGTGCGCCTAGTGCTGGAAGTTAAAATTGTTTCAACTTTTAACAAAAGTGCACCATGCTTCAAACAAGGCTTCAATAGCCACAAGCGTCTTGTTTCTTGCTGCTAGCTAAACTGAGCTGCCTGGTGGACAGAGGAGCTTATAAATGTGATTTTTAGTCTAGTTCAAATTTTAAGCATGACATTACCCAGTGCAGCCAATGTTGGTGCATAATTGTTTGTGATCTCCTATGTAGGTATGCATGTTTAAAAAGTGAAAGCATAATAAAAAACCAAACTAATTTACTTGCTTTTTTCTCTGTGACCATGCAGCACTGAGATCTCCCTGAAGCAGCGTTTGGAGTACATTTCCAGAGCCATCCTGTCTGCGAAGAGTTCCTCCTGCATCTCAGCCCAGGGAGCCGATGGAGAGTTCCTTCATGAGCTGGAGGAGAAGATGGAGGTACGTGGGGCAGTGACCACACCGCAGGAACTAGACTTAGACTTGATAAATAAAATGAGGCCTTAAAGCTTTGACAACGAATGGTTAAAAAATCCATCAATATGCGGCTCTGGACCTGTCACCGTCCGTTCTAGGATCAACACTTCTCATCCTGAGGAAAACCCTGTGATGGAGATTTGTGTTGATATAGCATCAGTTTTAAAATAACGGATGTCACCAGGATTTCTTGTCTTCACAAGACCATGAGAAGATGACTTCAGAAAATGAGTTCACATGACCATAAAAATTAGGCTTCCATGTTGTCTAATTCTGACCATGTCTTACCTAAAAACAGGCCAATTTTGAGTCCTTGAATCTCAACACGACCTTGAATGTCATTGAAAAGTCCTTGAATTTGATGTTAAGTGAGTGTGTGAACGCTGTTACTTTGTCGTCACTTAGAGGGTTTCTGTTTCTGTTCCTCTGCTTCCCCCTGTCCTAGCTGGTGCGTATCCAAGTACAGATTCAGGAGACCCTGATCAGACAATACTCCCAGCATCCCTCAGTGAAGAGTGTCATCTCTCAGTTGGACTCGGAGCTCATGGACATTACCAAGGTAACACGCAATGTTAGGACAATGATGATCAGGAAATAAGGGATTGTAAACATGTTAATTAAAGACCCAATGAAATGGCGTCTTTACTTTCTTGATTTGATGTATTTCCCCTTGAAACAGGATGTTGGGGCGGGACATAACAGTGAGGGATCATGCAGAAGTGTAAACCAAAGGAATATCAGTCAGGCAGACAAAGGCAGTTTTATTTGATGGGAGGGATGGAGGGGTGTGACTGTTCAAAAATCTGTGATGGTTTTATTGGTTGGAATTTATATTTATGCCTACTGGTGCAGCATGAGGTCACCATTAAAGATACACGGATTTCCAGGAATTAAAAGTAATGGGAGTTCATTTATTGGAGACTTTAATGAACAGCTAACCAGGGATAATGGATAAATTATGGGGGGGGGGTTTTATACAGGGAATAGGAAATGTTAGTAAACACTGTGTTATGTTCTTTTGTGTAGCTCTATGGGGAGTTTGCGGACCATTTTAAGTTGTCTGAGTGCAAGCTGGCCATCATTCACTGCGCTGGACACTCCGACCCAATACTGGTGCACTCGCTGTGGCAGGAGATCATGGAGAAAGGTATGTAAAATGTCTTTAAAACACCTTGGACAAATTGAGCCTTTTACCAAAACTGTGGATGATGCCATTACTGTGCTGTAAAGTGCGTTGTGTGTCGGTGATGAGCGTCACGTGTCCCGTCTTTCAGAACTGGGAGACAGTGTAGCCATGAGCCCAGCAGACAGGATGAGGGCTCTCAGTTTGAAACTGGTGTCACTGGGAAAGATTTACGCTGGAACCCCAAGATACTTCCCTCTGGGTAAGCATCTGCACCTACCTGTAATTAAGTTCAATTTCCCTCTCCTGATCGTTAGAATTTTCCAGCTCACTATTTTGTTAACAGTAATGTAATTAGACTTGCCTGATGCATCATTTATGTCAACACATGTCTCTGTGCTGCATGTTTGTAGGGTCATGCAGGCGTTCTGGGCAATTGCATAATTATCCTCCTCTTATAATTGGCCTGTTCAAACTTGTCTGCCGTGGGGAGACAAAGATTTATTTCTATACATACTTTATACACACGCACACACACAGAATCAATTACACTGAGAGCAAAACACTTTTCCACATTACTGAGTATACTTTGCTAACAAGTGCCTGTCTGCGTCGTGCTCCCAGAGTTCCTAGTTAAGTTCCTGGAGCAGGAGGTGTGTCGCCTGATCTGGGACGTGGGCTTTGTCACCTTCACCATGCAGGAGATTGGAGTGCAGCTGCCTCGTCTTCTGGAGGTCTATGACCAACTCTTCAAAACACGGGTACACCTGTCCAGATTAAATGCATAGCATTTTTAAGCACATCATTTTTGTAAGTTTGTTAAAGCAATATTCCTCTTGGTTTTGGTGGCCTCATTCAAATTAAGGGGAAGTAAGAAATCTGAATACTACAAACTCGTCCCAGCTGCATCTGATCTTGGCGATTAGTTTTTATTATGGTTTTCATAGCGGTCAAGTGCCATGTTAAAACTAAGTGGAATATTGCTTTAAAAGTGCTTGAACAGACTTATTACTATTAGTAGTAGTAGTAGTAGTAGTAGTAGATGTTGTAGTAAAAAACACGAAATTGTCTGAGAGACTTAATTAATCCATAAACCACCACCGTCGTCTGCCTGTAGGATCCCTGCTGGCAGCGCCTGAAGAAGCCTCTCCACCTGGTAGAGTGTATCCACGTGCTTCTGTCAGGATATGTGGACGACCCCAGCAGAGTACCAACCTACGACAGGTAAATCACTGTCTCAGTCGCCTGGTTTCAGCTGCTGGCCTGCAGCGGGCGACACGGCGGCCTAGTGGTTAGAGAGACCGTGCCGTGACCCACAACGTCCATGGTTCAATCCCTGCAACAACCAGCGTTGTGTCCATCAGCATCAATTATGTCTTGTCTATACATTAAAGTGGAGATTAACTAGTCATTATTATCAGAGGTTTAAGAGAATTTTTTCCCTTTTGACCTCTGAAATACTCACGAAAGCCTGTTCCAGGACAAACTTGTTTTTTTTAACGACTAATTTTCGCTCATTTTATTTCAGACGACGCTTCACTAACGTGTGTCTTGACAACATCTGTGGTTACCTTGTGGAGCTGCAGTCTCTCAGCCCAAACTCGGCCCTTCAACAAACCATTGGCAACTTCAAGGCCCTGCAGGCCAAGCTGGAGAAAGTTCACTGAGGACACAGAGAGCCGGCATCAGTGGACGAGGGGACAGGAGACCGCTGGAACTAGCACTGTTGGCCTTAAACAGCTCATTAAAATACGTTTAGGCGATCAACAAGCACAACGTGAGTTTTTATCCCACAATAGTTTTTGCTGCTTTGTTTACTGTTGTGTGATTGATTGCCAAGTGCTTAAGGGACAACGAGAACAGACTACAGTTGAGTTTTCTGGCGGAGACATGAAAGACCACCTGTCCCCCTGCAGTGGAGACCCCGTTTTATAACTTATTTAATGTGTGCATTTTGTTAGAAGCCTAAACGATACGCTGAAATACATCTTTGGAAAGCGACACACTGTTGGCTGTTAATTTGCATTGGATTCAGATAGCAGCTGTTTGAGGTAAAACTGAAAAGATATTCGAGAAGCCCGTCATCACAAAAACATGAAATTAAGCTTCTGCCCATTCTGAATTCCAGGTCAGTCATCATGATATATATTGAAAATGCACTTATTGTATTATTTAGATTCGAATCCACTTGGTGAATCTAGGGTGTTTAATGTTCAAATGTAACACTTGACAAAGTAGCATTTTTCTACTTTTTTATTTCCTCTAAACAAAACACGCAGTTAAAAGTTGGATATTGTAATCATGTACATATCTTGGCCATAATGGCGTTTCTGCTGCCAAAGGTTTATCACATACTAAACCTTATTTTTGTGTTATTCTGAGTGATCATTTTGTCTGCTTGGCTGATAAATTGGAACAGTGCAGTTGTAAGTTGTGAATGAGTGATTTTGTGATTGTAAATGTTTTGAACGAACAAAATTCTAACTCGAAGAATATTGGCCTGCAATGAGAGATAATTTTCATAAACTGTTTTTACAAAGAAATAAAACCTTTTTGTCATTGTTTTTCTGTATGAAGTTGTATTGCAAACAACACACTACACAAAAACTAGTTGTTGTTAGTACTAGTTGTCTTGATTGAGAGATGCAGTTTTGTGTTCAGTTTTACAAATGATTATCAGCAGAAAGCAGCATTATAATGTTATGGGTTGATAATTATGAGACACTGCAGAAGGAGGCCAATAATGAAGGACTAAATATCCTCACTGTTGTGTTGACATAATTATCTTTAATTGAAAATGGCACTCAGGCTTCCTTGAGCTCATCACCAACAGGACAGTAATTGCTAAGGGGCTTTTTCTCCACTGACGTAGAGAATGTTGTGCTTCACTTTTAGTCTTATGGAAAATAAAATAATTTTGACTTTATGCTGAGTTGATTTCTCTCTTTAAAGCAGCTTTATGTAAAAATGAGTAAAATAAAAAACTGTACATTGATGTACAGTTTGTTGTTTTAGAAATAATATAGTTTTTATTTTATATAGCACTTTTCAAAACAAAGTTACAAGGTGCTTCACAATCAAGAGAAATGAAAGACTCGACAAATGACAAAACAAAAAATGAGGTAAAATGGTAATAAAAATGAATAGTCCCAGCCATAGGGATACAGCAAACAGAATAAGTAAAATAATGGGACAAGGCAACAAGGATAAAAATGAGTAAAAGCCAAAGACTATAAAAAGGCCCTCTGATAAAAGTTAATTTTAAGAAGTGATGTTTGTTTCTTTTTTTCCCCCCTGTGATTTCTCACCATATTATGTTGTTGTGATATGAAAAAGTGATTTAAAAGATGATGCTAACTGTTCCTCAGTCTAGTCGTCACAAAGCTGTGGACTGCTGCAAAAGCCTGGTCACCTTTAGTCTTTAACCTGGACAGGAACAGTCAGAAGGTTCCTGAGGATCATAAGAGGTCAAAGGTTCAGAAGGATAACTTGGGGCCGGGCCATGCAATGCATTAAAAGTAATCCGTAGTCTTAAAATCAATTCTAAATGCACAGTCAACCAGTGAAGAGATGCTAAAATAGGGGAGATGTGGTCCTGCCGTTCAACCTGTTTTTGTTTAAGGCAGGTGAACAGGGCATTGCAGTGAAAGTGAGATTAAATAAAAGTGTGTATATGGATCAAATTTTTCCAGTTTCAGAGATGGGGAAAAGTATGACTGAACAAACTTTTTAATATAGAAAAAAAGAAGAAAAAATCCAAGGTACTCTCCTCTGTATAAAGTTAAAACGCCTTTATTATTCTTGGCTATTTCATGTTAAAATGTTGGAAGACACATCTATGCGTTGTGACCCCAGCCAGCCACCTTCAGGGTGCAAAGAACAATGAAACATACAGGAGGCTACAACACAGGTGTATATAATTAGACTGAGACTAACTGCTTCTCCAATCAGCCTCCAATTACCTTGTCTGCCTGTCTAAACTATAGGCTCTTAATGCCCACCTCCCAAAAAACAAACCAAAAAAAAAAACCCTATATATATATATATATATTCTATATATAATACAAGAAACATAGTCCTGTAGAACTTCAATCCAGTGAACATTCATTCAAACCTTTATTTCTCAAAAAAAAACATTGAGGGTGGCCCCTCATTTACAATGTTGTTGAGATAATGATAAAAAAAAAAAAATGTTTGAAGCCTATGCAACGTTCCTCATCTGATCAAACTTTTTAGTATGTTGGTCAATATTAAGGCTTGGGTCAAACAGGACCCCTATTAGGACCAAGAGCAGGTCTTATTTGGCTGGAAACAGATTCAGGGGCGATAACTGAATTTAATTGTAAAAATAAAATTGAGGTCCAGACCTTAACATCCGCTAAACAGTTATGCAGAGAGGCCAACTTTTTAGTGCACTCAGCTTGACCGAGAGGTACAACTGGGTATCATCAGCATAGCAATGGAAGGAGATGCCATGACGCCTAATTAAGTGACCTTGAGGAAACACATAGGGAGAATAATAAGACAATTGATCCTTATGGCACACCACACTTTATCAAGGATGGGGAGGAGAAATGGCAATTAGTGGACACAAGGAATTTCAAGTCAAGTATGAAGAGAACCAATCTAAGGCAGTCCCTGAAATATCAACCCACTGCTTCAACCTATCTATATAAGAATACAATGATCTACAGTGTCAAGTTCTGCACTTAGGTCCAGCAAGATATTGTTTCTGCTGTGCTGCTGATGGAAAACAGTCTGAAATTTCTCTCATTTCTCATCAGGAGATGACTTGATACAACCTTCACTAGGATTTTACAAATAAGGGGTAATTTTGAATTGGGTGTATATACTGAGAGCAGAAGGATCAATTCCAGGATTTTTTTTAGAAGAGGCTGAACACAAGCTGTCACAGTAGTCAGGGACACAACCAGAGGACAGAGAGCTGTTGACAACAGAGAGCAATTAGTTCAGTCCTATAGCATCTAAAACTTCTAAAATTAATTGGGTTGGTATGATGTCAAGAGGGCTGGAAGACGGTCTCATGTGACATAATATCTGCAAGTTCTTTAGGGAAGATCAGCCTAAACTGACTCTTGAGTATTTAGATAAGGACAGGATACATTGGTAAAAAAATGGGTTGGGAAATTCCAGATCTATGTCCTTAATCTTCTCTAAAAAGTCAGCATTTGAGAAACGGAGACAGACAAATCGATCAGTAGTATACTGAACAAAAACCTGGGATTATGCTGATTGGTAGAGATAACCCAGAGAAATAATTTGTTCTTGCATCTTGAATATTTTGTGTTTATACGATATTAATAAGTCCTTCATGTGCTCATAATGGACCGGGAGCTTAGTACTTTTCCACTTCTGTAAACAGGGAGGGAAATCTTTGAGCACCTTGAACATTGAAGATGCAAGAGTGAACAGTACTTTAGAGACAAGTGAGAGACAAAAGTCTTCCAAAACCAGAGACTATATATTCAGTCCAAGAGTAATAACTAAATCTAAGGTATGGCCATGGATATGGGTTGGGTCGCAGACATGCTGTTTTAAATAAAAAACTCAGTAACAGACAATTCAATTCAGACAATTCAGTAGCAAAGCCATTTGATGTATCATCAGTACAGATGTTAAAATCAGCAGCAATTATTATTTTGTCATGATACAACACAACAAAGTATAAAAGATGGTAGGTAAAATATTGCTATTTTACCTATAGGGCAGAGACAGATCTTTTCTGGTAGCTTTCTCCATGTTTGGTTTGTCAAATGAGGGAAACCTGTCATAAGTGGAATAAGAGGAACCCAATTCACAGTTACTGTTTATGAAGGGAATGTGCCAGACTCTTTCAGACTATAGTCGGATAATCTTGATGTTCCTCTAAGAGCAACTGATCTAACGCAGAACAGAGCAACACATCAGAGCTGATACTGAAAAGAGCTTTGGTCTACCCTCTGCAGGAGCAGGACAGTTTTTTCACCCCATGCAGGAATATATAAGGGATGATGCAGGTGTAGGAGGCTGCAATATAGCTGGCCACCTCCACCACTATTGAAGAAGTGTGGATGTTGTTGGTGATGCGCAGCAGGAGATGAGTCAGCCAGCAGACCAGGAACACGCTGGCTACAGCCACCACACTCTTGGCTGCCCTCACCTGAGTGCTTGAGCTCGGACTGGGCTTAGCTGGCGGCTGGCTGGGCCTCGAGAGACTTGGTGGAGCTCCAACTCTGTTCTCTCTGTTAGCTTCGCCGTTGAGGGGGGAGCTGGGGGAGCTGTGGCCTGAGGGTCCCTCAACAGGACAGGAGGAACCCGGCATGCTAATGTGAATGTTGGAAAGGGACGGAGTATCTCTGTGATCGCTGGAGGAGCCTGGACCAGAGACGGTGCTGATGCTTCTCTCATGCCCTTTGCTGTCATCCTTGGCCATATCTTTGGTGTCGGAGTTGTGGCCCTTTATGCGCCTCTGGTTTTGCAGCAGAGTGATGACAATCTGGACACTGGCGTATACTATCCCAGCGATAGGGATTGCATTAGCCAGGGTGAGATACAACGCCTCGTAGGTCTGCATGGCGGACGGACTAGGGAAGACATCTACGCAGTCTTCGTGGCTCTCGTTCGCCCCCTCCACTGCGACGAAGAAAAAGTGCGGGATGCTGAAGACCAAAGCCACCGTCCAACTTCCAGCCAGCAGGCAGGCCACCAGGCGGAGGCTGTCCAGCTGCACCGGCGCCCCTCCCCGCTTCAGGGAGCCGACCAGCTTCTGGTACCAGAACACACTGATGAAGAAGGTGGAGTAGATGCTGCTGGTCTCCGACAGGTCGGCGCAAAAACGAAACACGCCGCAGAAAGTTTCTCCCAGGAACCATCGGTCAGCAAAGTCCGCCATGGTGTCGGGCAAGTCCACCAGGTAGTTGGTGATGAGGTTGGAGACAGCCAGGTTGAGGAAAAGCACCTCGTTGGTGCGGATGGGACTCTTGTGCCCAGGGAGCGAGCGGATGGCCAGCCAGTTGTTTCCCAGGATCCCTGCCAGAAACATGAGTGCTCTGATGATGGATTCAATCCACTCCTCTGCATCCATTATTATTCAGGCCTACCTCTCTTAATCTTCACTCTTAAATAAAGGATGTTCCAACAGTGTTACAGTTTTCCTGCTGAACGCTCTTCCTGTAACCTTGTGTTGTGGGATGCTTTGGTCTAAGGATATTTATAGGGGAAGCTAACAAGCCCAGCCCAGTTGCGCTGTAGGGCTCAAACAACGTCTTACTTTTTTTTAAACCTATTATGGAGAATTCATCAGGTAGTCCCACTGAGACTGACTTGTTTTTTTCTCATGGTAGGTCCACCACATGGCTGACCAAACCAAAAAAGTAGTATAGTGACTGATAAAACTAACTGAAGAGTGAACAAAAAAATTGAGTAAACAGATACAAAAGCAGAATTTGAATCTCCCATTGAGCAAGTGCAACTGTGAAAGTCCCTAAAGAGCCACAAACAAAATATAATGTAAGCTCTTGTAAGTTTACAGTATATAGACTAGCTATACTTAAGCGCAAGAGTTTGCCCTCTAATGCCAACAAGACATTACTGATGCTACTGTAAAACCCAAATGCAAACTACAACGTCAATTTAACAGACAGAGCAATAACTGATTGATTTTTGGCTTGATCAGTGGGGATTTTGCATGATACTGATGACATTTCTCACTAACAAGAACATGATCCTAACTGATTTTATAAACGCTATATCTGAAATGGTGTGGCAGAAATAACAGCTTTTATCATAGTTTTTATTTTTTTTATTTAAATAATTTCAGATCATTAGGTCACAGCAGGGGGTCCCAGAGTAGGCTACAGTGTAGTAGCGCTTCACGTGATTCATCTCTAAAGCTCCACCTTTAGGATAAATCCGAGCCGGGGTCTGCGCGCTGCCGCTCGGCCGGGACAGACGGACGGGACGCAGGAGTATTAAGCAGCGTGCAGTTTCTTTCTTTCACGCTTCTTTTTTCGACTATGCTTTCGTCTCCCTGCGCTCTGCGGTGGATGAAGCGGGGCGGGGGTCCGACATACTCACCGACCAGCACTTGTAACCCGACCCGTGTTGTCGCTTTCGTTAGGATGAGACTCTGATGCCTGTGGGACGGACAGGATGCCCGCCAGCGGCGCCGACAGGCTGAAACCCAGCGCCTTCATCCCGGTTTCCACAGCCGCCTGCCTCCTCGTCGGGTCCACCACCTTGTTCTTCGTCTTCACGTGAGTTAACCCGCGCGTGCCCGAAAATGAAAAGTTGATGACGTGCACTGTTTGTTTTTGTCCCGAACCGGGCCAAGTCTCGCAGTTCACGTGCACGCCGAAATCATCCATCCATCCATCCATCCATCCATCCCTCCCTCCATCCATCCATCCTTGTCTGTTCGTCCGTCTGTTCATGCATCATGTATCCTTTCATTAAAAATAACAAACTTCAATATTTTTTTTTTTGCTATGTTTTGTAGTGGTCTTTTCGAAGTGAATTGTATTTTGAGACTCTGAAGTGTTCCACATGTTGGGCATTACTCTATGGCATCCACACCCATTCATTCACTGTATTCACCAAGTTGCCATTTAAGTTGAATGGTATAGTGCCTAAACAATTTTCTTCTTATTTTTGATTTTATCTTATCCCCCAGTTTAATTCAAAAGAAGTGGTGTAGCTGAAACAAATATTAAAAATTGGGGAGAAAAAAACAATCATTTTGAACTCACTCTAAAAAAAGATGTGAAAAGAGCACCATTTCTTATTTTTCACTCACTTCACTCTGTTGGCAAACACACTAAAATCTGACCTGATTGGCTCGGAGTCCAGTCTGGGTGCCTGCCCATAATGCTCTGCACTCCACTGCAGCCTGAGGACTCGGAGTAAGCACAGTTTAGAGGATAAGCTACCCACCATCAGCATGCATCAAAATGTGATTATGAGCCGTATCTGTCAGGAATTTAGCTGGAAGAAGTCAGATGAGCGCACAGTGTGTCTTTAAACGCAGCACACAGTGTGTGTAAGAATCAGTTGTGTGTTGAGTTTTAATACAGTGTTTTGGAAAGTGTTATAATAGTTAATTTTAGTCTCCTTGTACTGACCTATTTACAAGGAAAGAGACAACTAGGGGAAGATTGAAAAGACTCAGCTCATGCCTCATACCATTTGTAGCCAACACTGGCCTGCAGGAAGAAGTTGCTATAATATCGCAGTTTATTACTAAATAAGTCCAATGTGAATGCTGCAGGTCAGTCCGACATATTTCCTAGACTTCAGATAGTCAGTTTATCTCAAAACAGTTCCATTTCTAAAGCATGTATTTATGATTAAGGACTAGGGAGAAAATGTCAGGGTCATAAATGAAAGCACCCTTATTTAGATATGGAGCGAAACGAAGATCCCCACTATTGATGGGCTACAACCACAGCAGCTCTACGCTAAGTCTGCTGACCCTTGACCCCAGTAGCCATATCTGTCCTAGTTTCTCCTGTATTCTCCAGCTCCGCACTGTTTCTGTTGGATTCTGCCACCGGATTGGGAGTATGGGATTAGGATCCTTTGGTCAATGCCATGTGATCGCCCATCTGGGAAAAATGGAGTCTGAAATCTTTGAATTTACTATTAGCTATTTGAAGATGAGTCCAAACCCACTTAAATATTTACAGTACTGTACCCCCTTTGGACTGATTTTCTCTATAAAAAGCAAAGCAGGTTTCTCTGCCACTGGGAAACCCCAAGCAATGTTTAGTCCTGGACCTGGATAGATTTGTGTCCACACTCCGCCCCATTATGTTTTCTTAACAGTACTTTATGTTAGACAGTAAATTTATACTGTTCGACGATGTAAAGAAAGCCTTGAAAGAGTTATTTAACATCATTTATGTTATTTTTCTTTTCATTTTGTCACGCTCTACGGCTGCAGGACAGAAATGTATAATTCCTTGTGTTTGTTGGAAATAGAGTATTTTAAAGTTAATTTTGTTTGGTGTTAAGGACATCAGGCTGATGATTAAACTGTATAGGGAAGGTTAAGTGTGTCAAACAGTTTTAATCTAATGACTCTGCAAGTCTAAACAGACATCATGCCTAATGTCCTCACTTTATACTTTATACTCCATATATAAACACAGGAAGGTTTAAGAGTACAAATCACCATTTGATGGGAAAGTGAATGAATAAGGACAATTATAAGCAACATCATTGTTCCCATATCACATATTTATCCCATATTTTGGCATAACCTGCTGTTAAGTTGATTTAGTTTGATTTAGCTGTATGCTAACGCTAAAATATCTTAACAGCCTGCTGCAACTAGATGAAAACAGGCTGAGTGACGCTTGTTTATATGTTTATATTGTTCGGCCTGCTGATGTGATAGATTGAAAAGAGACGTTTGTTTTAATTGGGACTCTAACCTAGCAATATCATCAGACTTGTGAGGATAGTAAATATAGTATGAATGTGTGATCTGTTTGGGATGAGACTCGGGCTGCGTTTGAGCTGAAATGATCAGGACTTTATATCATATAAAGCATTTTTTTAATTAACTCAGCCCAATAGGATAAATCCTAAAATGTCTCCAAGCTCCTCGGCTCAAAACAAACCCACAGTATTTGTCTCTGTGCTCTCTGAAAATATCCATCCGCCGTGAGAGAAAATAGTCCAAAGCCTCACCCACTAACTGGTCGACAGTGTGACATTCTGCCATAATGTCTGTAGTTTAGTTTGGCTGTTTGTTTGGTACGGAGTATGGAGACTTAAGGCCATTGTTATCAGCATAAAACACAAGGTTAGAATAATTGTCTTTCAGGAGAAAATCGGCAGCAAGTCAGTATTTTGTCAACTGCCAGCAAAAGCTAGTTTATATCCTGTTTATCTGCCAAGTCAGCAGCTGCAGCGCCTCCCTTCCTCCAGCAGCAGAGATGGACAGGTGCCACGCTCCGTCCGACCCCACCTTAGTAACGCTGAGTGAAAGGGACATCGCTTGTCATCCGTCATAACGTCAACCTTGCCTTTACCCTGGATATTGTGAATCACAGAATCATAAGTGAGTGCCAGTCGGGCCCCGTGTCCTCATGGGATTTTACTTGGAGTACTCTGGGATGCACTGCCCATGTCAATATTCATGTTCCCTAAGTTTACCTCTTCACTTTGGTGTGTCAGTTTTGATAGCCATAAACACTTAAACAATTTATTTAAACAAGGGGGGAAGAGAAGTGGTAAAGCAGAGAGAGTATGCACTGGCTATCGTTTTATTTATCAAGTAATAGTCAAGTACAGCTGGCACTACTTTTTGCAAAGATCATTGTCTGTGCATCTGGTGTTCTGTGTGTGTGTTTGCATAAGTGCACGCTTCTATTTGTATTTCCATCACAACTTTGGTTGAGTTTGAAAAGGACCTTTAGAACTAGAGGCTTTTTCAGTCTTCCTTTTGCCTGATAAGATTCATCAGCTTCTGCTTCCTGCTTTTGTTCTTTGGGCCTTGAAATGTTGTCTATGTTAGTGCTCGCTGTTTTGCATTGTTAACTGAGGCAGGCCACCTCCGCCCAGCAAAAACCAAAGGCCTCTGGAGAAATGCCACTTATTACTATGATCTTTACAGGTACAGGACCTTGTTTATCCAGTTACAGAACTGTGTGTTCAGAATACTCAAATGTATTGCAATAATATGCCAAAAGCTTATTCAAACTATAAAACATAGATTCATGGTCATTCTGAATGATGTTGTACTGTCTACTTTGCAGCTTAAATGGTTTTGCATTACCAGAAAAAGCTCAACCATTAAAAGGGATAGAATTTATATTTTTTGCACTGCCACATGCTTTAAGGAGTTTCATCTTTATTGGATAATGTGCAGTGAAGACAGGAGTGGTGGAAGAGAGGGTGGATGACATGAGACACAGATCATGAGCCAGACTTGAACCCACGACATTGTGAGCACATGGTTTGGGTCCTGGACCGCTGAGCTATGTGTTGCCACATGTTTTGTCCATTATACCTGCTCAGTAAACTGGCACTTCAGAGGTCTGAGATTCAGAGAAATATGCTTTCACCATGTGTGAGTTCTGTTGTACCTAATTGATGTCTGTACAGTTTGTCAGATTGAGTTGTATTTCTAGAGATGTTGTGAGTGGATTTGTTTACTGGCGATGTTGTGCACTGATGTTACGTATAGAAATCTTTGATAGACATAGCGGTGATGACAGTTATAAGACTTTTACCATATTTCACAAATCTCTCAGCAGTAACAGCAACAAATCTCTCCACATCGAAGGAGCCTTGGCTGCCAGCAGTGCTGAGCTCGCTGTCTGACCGCCTGTGTGCTGCCTGTGCCACTGACCCACTGCTGGGACGAGGACAGCCAGTGTGCAGATTGCAGAGCAGCTTACCGTTCTGTGTGATTTAATACAGCTCTGCCTGCGCCGTTTCATTAGGTGGGGCTTGTCTTGCCACACTGCAGTGTAATGAACTGTCCTTCCCCGCAGTCCAGATGGTCTCAAACCAATGATGGAGGCGGGCCGCCCATGCACAGGCATCGGCACTGTAATCCCTTCCACAAGAAATCAGTGGGATGACCTCTTACAGGCTCCCTGCTCACCTTCTCCGTTTCATCCACACTCTGGGACTGGGCTTATTCGGCATTGTATTTTGTAATTGTAATCTCACCATATTGAGCTCATTTGTTTTTGTGAATGTAGTGAAATAGATAAAACAGTGTAACATTTGAAGCTAAAGGCTAGAGGACTTTAAAAGGCTGAGTAAAGTGGGAATCAACTGCCACAGTTTGACTTCAAGTTATTCCAACAAATTAGTCATGCTGCTTCAGCATGAAATATGATTGGCTGAAATGATAGATCAAATCCCTCTTTGATAGATCTTACTGTAAAGGAGGTCTGGCTTGCCAGGAAAAGGGATCTAGTCTGGACAAAATAGTGAGTTTTAAAAAGACAAACAGCACTATTATTTCAAAGGCTAGTTGCAATAATTTAAAAGTAAACTAGAATAAAAAATTAAGATCATATTATTCAGCTCAGTCCTCTGAATTAACCTTATTAGTTGGGCTCACCTAAGATTTTAAAGATCTTTTATAGTTTGATGAGAGGAGTGCTGTTGCTACTACGCAGCGTGTGTTACACAGCTTAATGTAACTGATCAGCTATGACAGTTTAAGCACATGTCAAACATGACCATATTTAGTGAAAAGGACTTGGATACAAATCCTACATAGCAGCTTTAGGGGGGATCATATTATGCTTCTTAATCTTTTTGTAGCACAATTCACTGGTTCTTAAGGTTTTCATAATTTGATTATGTTAAATTTGCTCACATCATCTGGTGTATGTCCAATGTTTCTTCATGAATTGAATCCCCAAATTTAGGTTATGAATGTTGTAGCAGTGTCTTATTGTGGCAGAGGGTCTTTTGCAGTTATAGACGACCAGTACTGAATCTATTGGGCTTATCCCATAGTAGTGTAGCTTGTTGTGTGATGCATGGTGAGTCTTGACTGCATGCTCGGTGTGTTTGGTGTCTAATGTGAGGATTCCACAATGCACTGGACTGGCAGAATGGTCTGTAATCCAGAGTTCATAATCCAGGGATTACTGGGTTTGCAGCTGGCATGGCATCACCAGGCATTCCTCTAGGGGGGCGGGGGTGCCCCTCCCCCACAGCCTAAACCCGGCCGGGGGGTTTGGGGATTGGAGCTGGACTGGGATGAGGCCTATGACTGAGGTGCAAAACTCTTAATTCTGTTAGTGTTTTCACTTGAGATGGAGTGTATTCCATTGTATTTATCACTCACAGGTGTTGATGCCTTTGAAGTTACAGCTGAATAAATTTGTATGGCGGATGTCATGTGAAGTAAATCAGTTTTACACATGCGCCCGGCCCTGACTGGTCAGTTTTACAGCTATGGTCCCTGAGTTACACTGTTTGCACGCAGCAGTCCTGTAAATCTAATACATGAGAGACTTCACAGAAGATGCTGCATAATATTTTACTATTTATCACTACTGATAGAGATACTCAGTTACCATGCCAAGACATTGTATGTAACTTTTAAGTATTCAAATAGAAAAGTCCCATACAGTATATAGGTTAAAAACGTGGCATTCAATCAAACACTGTTAACATAATCCAGTGAACCTTCCCCTGTCTGTCTACCACTATAACCTGATTACACTGCCCCACCCTCTAATCTCACACTGTACAGATATAATCATACTCCCATTCAGTTTAATTCAGCACTTCTAGCCACGCACAGCGATTGAGTTGGGGGGGAAAAGATATAATGGCTCTCTAAGATTTGAGGTCATATATACACAAAAAGCTTTTCTATAGGTTAAAGAGGTTTAGAGGCAATTATGGTTCTTATGTTGCTATGTGCACAATTCACAGACTGAGACAATTGTCCTTTGGTGAAATCGTATGATTAAAAAATTAAAAGTTAAACATCAGTTCTATTTTTCATTATAATTGGTTTTTCTTCTTTCAAAGGCACACTCAGTAAATTATTGCATAATCAGTCATCACACTATTGCTCTAGCTGGACGGCTTTATTACAGCTATTTCACTGCTTATTATGGTCACTGCTATTACAACAATAACATGCAAAGGCTACTTCATTAAAGACAAAAAGCACATTATTTGCATTGCATCGCATGTCTTTTTACATAAACCAGACCATCCTGCGACAACACAAGCAGTCTTCTGAGGGCTTTTCTGGTTTTCACAACACAACAGTAATGTAATAACCTGATCCTAAACTGCAGGGCTTCAGTAGACACTCTAGACTTCTGAAATGATATTTGCAATTATGGTTTCCACATCCAATAAGCCACTACAAGTGTCCAGACTGGCCTCATTGTGTAGCATAGAGTGTCTATACTGCAAAGTGCATCAACACTCTGCTAAGAGATCATCATTTAATCAGTCACTTAATCCTTTGTTGCTGGCGGTGGTAAACAGACCAGTAAATACTACACCAACACCATTATCTTACATTTCAAACACTTAGATGAACAACCGTGTGTTGTGAACGAGAGTGTTTCCCGTTTGTCAGTCACCGCTCCCATCAGAATAAATGCTTTTTGGGATGATTTTTATCCATAAGAATTTTCGTTTTAGCAGTGATTAGTTTTAACCTCAACCTCTAAGCGATGGATAGCATAAAATACAAGATCAAAAATCTCTCATGCCCTGTATTTGTACCATGAACTGTCCTTCGAATTAACTTGTATCACACTAAATGGCAAGTACAGTAAAAAAGTTCCTCCTGTGTGTGTTCAGGTGCCCGTGGCTGGCAGTGACCATCTCCCCCGCTGTGCCGCCATGCTGTGCCACCCTCTTCCTCTTTGTGCTGGCCAACTTCACCATGGCAACCTTTATGGATGCAGGTGTACTCCCAATGGGTTAGTAGTCACAAGTTACGTTACTTTTAGGAAAGAGCACATGTTTTTTTTCTAAAAGTGTTAGTTATTATTATTCACAATTTTATATATATATGTCGGTTCCAGCTAACGAGGATGAGGACAAGGACGACGACTTCCGCGCTCCGCTGTATAAGAATGTGGAAGTGAAGGGGGTCCAGGTCCGGATGAAGTGGTGCGCTTCGTGTCATTTCTACAGACCGCCACGCTGCTCCCACTGCAGCGTCTGTGATCACTGTGTGGAGGTTAGTGGAGGGAAGGATGGACAGATTTAGGGAAGGGAGGAGGAAAGGATGGGCAAAATCAATAGTGGCAGTGACGGTAAGGAAAACTAGATCTAGAACCAGGGAGGGTGTAGAAAAAACATTGGGTGGGGGATTTAAATGGGGGAAATGAGTGGCAGGGATAAGAAAATAAAGCACATGGATGAACAGAGGGAAAGAGTAATGCGAGCAGGGCTTATGAGTGGGGAAGAGAGAGTAGCAGTGTGTGGGGAGGAGTAAATAAAGAGGGGGATTTCTGCAGGGTGGAGAGTGAATGATGGACAGAGGGTGATGGAGGGAGGGAGAGAGATCCCATTAATCAGGTTAATCCTTTTCTCAGATCCTTTGTGGTCTCTGCAGAAATGAAATCTGAAAAGGTTTCAGACAGCCTGTGTTAAACAAAGTGTGTTTAGACAGCACAGTGAATATTCCCAAAGTAACTGATGATCATTAGCGGCATATGCATCATTCATGACCATCAACACTTCAGTCTGCTTTGCAATACTGCTGCAAAATATTTGATTTAGACCCGGTGATGTTATGTTCTGTTTTCCTCCTTTGAGGGAACTCATCCCTCGTTCATTTGTCTTTTTCATAAACTGCTTGTAGGACTTTGATCATCACTGTCCCTGGGTGAACAACTGCATTGGGAGGCGAAACTACCGCTACTTCTTTCTATTTCTGCTGTCACTGACGGTGCATATGGTGGGTGTGTTCACCTTTGGCCTCCTCTACGTCCTAAACCACATGGAAGACTTATGGAAGCTGCACTGCACTGTCACGTATCCTTACACACACTCGCTCTGTGTGTGTGTGTGTGTGTGTGTGTGTGTGTGTGTACACTGCCCATCCAATGTTTGGGGACACCTAGCTTTTGAAGATGTTTCATAAATAAGCATGTTGTCTTTGTTTGCAATAATGTAACCCCATTAAAAATTAAACTAGGTTTAGTTTGAGAAAAACATACATGCAAATATTTGTGATGATAACACTAAAACAATTAAATGATGTGTTCATCAAAAAAAAAAAAAACTCCCTTCGCAGCTGTAACTGCAAACAGTCAGTTTTTACAGGCATTCCTCTTGTAGGACGTCCCAGAGGCAAAACCCTCTCTTCATACCAAAGAAGGGATGAGTGTTGAATAAATATATCCAAAGTATTAGTACATAGCTATTTTATGTTAACATAAACATTGCAGGCATTTTTTTCCTTACTTCCTCATTGAAAAAAATCAAAAATTAAGTGTCCCCCAACTTTTGAGGGGCAGTGTGTGTATATGATGTGTGTATTTCTGTGTGTAAATGTGTACGATTCAAGACTAATGCAAGACATTCCTTGACAGCATGTCTAGTTTGGTTGTGATAAGTATATCAGGGCTGTTTCTCATCCCGGTGCTCGGCCTGACTGGGTTCCATCTGTACCTGGTGTCCAGAGGACGCACCACCAATGAACAGGTCAGTCTGATTTACCTGATGTAAAACTACTAAGTGCAGTGGCATGTATTTATTAAAATCAGTGAATTTTAAGCAGAATGGCGTTATTCCAATGTATCATCCTATGGAAATATGGAAAACATACCTAATGCATAATGTATTTACAAGCATATAACAAAATGTAAATAAGTGTACTTATGTTTACTCATGTTCCCGCAGGTAACTGGGAAGTTTCAAGGAGGAGTAAATCCTTTTACGCGAGGTTGTTGTAACAACCTGGAATATCTGGTTTGCAGTCCCATCTCTCCAAAGTAAGAGACATTCTCTACTTTCTCTGCAGCATTTAAGATTAACTTGTAACTCACTGACTGTCACTTTGCTCTCTCTCTGTCCCGTTGCCCCAGGTACACAGCGAGGCCCTGCAAGAAAACAGCGGTCCGTGTTCAGCCTCCCTTCCTGAGACCAGAGATCGACAGGCAGATACCAGTGAAAGTCAGGGACAACGGGATACAGAGTCACGATCTCCAAAATAAAGTATACATGCACAGATTACAAGCCTGTTCCGGGCACAGTAAATATTTCCTCACGTATCTTCACCTGAGGATCACGACCTCAGCTATTAAGGGATATGACTAGATCTCTCCCTCCTGTTGTTTTCTTCTGCCAGCGTTCCTCAGCTGGCACTCTTGAGTTGTCGGACGTCAAACGGCTGAACACTCCACCGCCGCTGCCGCCCAAACCCGACCACGGTCTGCTGAAGAGCCACCTAGCTGCCCTGGACGGTAGGATCTCACATATCTCACATATCAATATTTCTATAGCATACACACTTATATATATATAGAAAAAGATTCTCCTAACTTTGAGGATACCTCGTTTTCCATGATAATTTCTCAGTGGCAATAAAAACTCTATTCTGTTAGCAGTGGTTTCATTGCTGACCTGTGTTTGTGGATTTGTTTACAGGATTGCTATATATGCCTTGATATTATGCTCACAAGTTGCCAAGTTGTTTTGAGACATTTTCAATAAATAGTCACAATCTAACCACTTTTTCAGAGATGGGACACCACACCAAAACCATCGTTCCTGCATCCATTCCAACTGTGCCGCAGCTACGACCGGTCCTGGAGGCGATATCCAGGGGGTCATCACCCATTCCTCCGGAGCAGGTGTTTTTCAGTCTGATATTCACTTGTTATATTGAGGGAATGTGGTCCTCATTATCTGAAACGGATGTCTGGTTCAGTGTTTTGCCTAGTCTCTGACAGACATTGCTGTGTGCTTTTTGTGTTGTTGTTTAGCTGTTGAAGACATCAGAGCAGCAAGGGAATAAGAAAAGTCCAGACCTCCACAGCGGCTCTAAATACAGCCCCGGGAGAGGCAGCCAGCCGGACAGCCTGTCTGTCAACCCTATGTCCAGCCCACTGCTGCTGAACTCGCTGACGCTCAACTCACGCTCCCTCACCCTCAAACACAGCTATCGCCACAGCAGCAAGTCCCAGCTGCCCGCTATGCACTCTGAGGCTCTGGTGTCCAATCCCCCGCCGGGCCTCTTCTCCCCTTCCAGTGTGCTGGCCAGCCGCAGCAGCAGCCTCTCCTATGATAACCTCATGAACCCTGGAGACCCTCAGTTCCTGGCACAGAGAGGGGGTCCTCCAATGGGCTACCACCCCCACTTCATGACCCTGGGCGCAGACGGGTCTGTGGTGCAGCGGCCTCCTCCTCATGCCTACAGTCCGGTGTTTATGGGCGTCACCAGACAGTCTCCCCAGTCCAGAGACCCGTCTCCTTCTCTGCAGGGTCTCACCTCGCGGGACCCCTCACCCTCCTTACAGGGTTTCATTCAAAGAGACCCTTCTCCCGCTTTCCAAGGGCTGATGCCGAGGGACCTCGCACCCCAAGGCATAACATCGCGAGACCTCACCCCTCCTGGTCTGACCTTGCGAGATATCACTTCGCAGGGTCTGACGGCCCGGGATCTCGGCCCGCAGGGTTTGACTCCTCAGAAGTCTGCTGCTGCGCGCTACGACAACCTGTCAAAAACCATCATGGCATCTATCCAGGAGCGAAGGGAGCTGGAAGAGAGGGAGAGGATGCTGCGTCTGCAAGCCAGATCCCAGGCCCTCTACGGCCCAGACATGGGTGTCTACGACATCCCCAGCAGGCGGAGCCTCCCTCCAGACAGCATCCGACCCCCAGGCTCCCGGGGACCGACCCCTCCGGCCTACGGCTCCCGGGAATTTTTGATGAGTACTGGTATACTCGGTTATGGGATAAGGAGTTCACCCCTCTCCAGCTCCTCTACATCTTCTCTTACCCGAGGCCTGAAAACATCTAGCTCCCCGCTGCAGAGCAGCAGCAGCAGCAGCCTGCACAGCAAGGGCAGGTCTTCCTCTCCAGCCTACTGTCCTCCAGACAGACAGACTCAACCCCTCCCCTCCTCTACGTCCACCCTGCCCCGTATGCCCTGCTCCTCCACCTCCTCCTACTGTCCTCCAGACAGACAGACTCAACCCCTGCCCTCCTCAACATCCACCCTGCCCAGGATGCCCTCCTCCTCCACCTCCCCCTATGCCTCCTACGGCACCACAAAACGATCCTCACTGTCCTACTCCTCCGAGGGGAAGGACTCAGTCACCCTGGGGGTCCTGAAGTAAGATATACTCCTTGTTTCCAATGGTGTGAAAGACACCTCTATGCAGTGTTAGTCGCAGTCTTCACAGTTCCCAAATACTTTGTAAATAAGAGGCTGTTTGGGACGTTCCTGTGTGGGAGGGTGTGTGAGGAACATAAATGTGCAGTGAAGGGTAAACTTTTTGTGAATATTCTTACACATGTGAGTTTCTCTTGACTCTTGTTGATCCAAAAAGGTGATTCTCAGGATAGCCGTGCCTCCTCTTACAGACAGAGAGAGATCTATAAACTCAGTCCAAGCAGAAGAGCTGTGTGAAGAATTCAGATGACCTTATTGTTTGTTTCTACGTGTTTTGATATTGCTTTTGTGAAACAATGTAATACCACATTATCTACTTCATTTGTCTCCTGATGAAAAATCCCTATTTAGTAATATTTTGTAGTTGTTTGTATGAATAAAATTGATTTGTTAATTTTTTTTTATCATTCCTTTTTCTGCTGGTTTGTCCTGAGCGTGAATGGCCTTCAGCGAATGCTTTTAGTTTTATTGCCACCTGCACAGGACCATAACAGATAACACTGAAACATAGATGTCAAAAGCACCTAGAGCTCTAGCAGCAGAAGCAAAGTTGCATTTTAGTTTTGGTCATCAGTCTTGCTTCAAAGATATTCAGCTTTCATTTCAGTTGCATTATGACAACGTCATCTCTCATACTTGCATAATCCCTTAAAAATCCCATTATTTTAGCTCAGTGTACAATAGATGTCATGCTTTACAAAAATAGCAGGGTCAAAGTGCGAAGACTCTACATCGCTGCAGTTCTTTAACATCTAAAACCCAGTCCCATTTTAAACTGCTACAATGCATATATTTATATAGTGGTGATGCTATTGTATTACAGAACAAACAATGAAATTACCAGCTTTGAAAGTCTAAGCAGATTTGGGGGATTTTTTTCTATAAAGTCACTAATAAATAAGGTAAGAATGAAACAAGCCAAAAGACTGGTATGTATGTAGTGTGGTGAAATACAGTATTGTGGTGGAGAGGTTTAGTTTGCCTCTGCAATGCCCTTTTCTGCATTGTATTTGTACATGGCACCCTCTAGCGAACAGTTTCAGGAGGTGGTAGTGCTGTGTGCATCATATAAATTGGGCAGCCACCGAGATCCAGCAGATGCTGCTATTGTGTGTAAAATGCTCAAAAGCAACATCTAGTGGATGACAGATGGTATAAGGAGTGCTAAAGACCAAAGAGGAGGTGGGAAAATGTGTCCTGTGTCCATTCCACTTCAACATCCTACAGAAATCCATCATTCATGTTTCTTCTTCTTATAATTATTACTACTATTATTATTATTACTGAGAATCTTCCCTGTCTCTCTCCACTTTCAACTATCTAATAAAGGCAAATGCCAACAAAAATAATCTTAAAGAAAAACAAAGTATGAAGCTTTCTGCCCCCAGAGATTAACCTGCAGGACAGAAAAGCAGCTTTTTGGGGGCGATGATCTGGTATTCTTCATGCATCAACGGGTTAGGGTCAGATGACGAATCACATGACAGGCTTGGCATTCTGCTGTTACAGACAGCAGCAAACGTCTGCTCCTCTGGCTGGCCTTCAACTGTAGAATAGGCTCATTAGTCATTTGGAGTCTTTGTGACAGAAATACTTGTAGTAACAAACTTTTATTGTCTTGAGGCCGGATAGATGATCATGCATAGAGTTTACATCTTTTCTGTGTAAGCAATGAATGACAAGACATGCCACATGTGACAAATGTGACAACCTGAAACAACCTGAAACGCCTGTCTGATTGAATTTGGTGACAGGAATTTAGAATATAACTAAATAACTGAAAGACCTCTCATCAACTTAACCATAATTTCATCAATATGTTTAGGTCATGACAAATTACAGTCTATGTTATACATGTGCTGCATTTATTCACAGCATTTATGAATAAATTTAGCTGAGGATCGCTGCTCAGAGAATGATGCCAAATACATATTGTCTTCTTAAACATTCAAAATGACGTAATTTGTTACCCATTTCACTTCTGACAGCAACTTCTTATTTAAAGTTCAGATGCACATTGTATACATAGACATACTGGCCTTACTGAGTCATGTCAAGTAAAACTGTAATTGTATAGCACATCTCATGCACAAGGAAACTGTCAATGTGCTTTACATAAAAATATTTTTTTTGATTGTGGATCAGTCTCACTGTGGACACAAGCTTAGAGAAGAAGTGATGTGATGGGGCAAGGTGATGTGGAAAACATATTTCTTGAGCTGAATGTGGGAACAACAGGAGTTTGTATATCAAGCTTTTGGAGGCAGACTTTGACATTGAGTATTTGTCCCACCTGATCAGCATCGCTACAGATGACAGGGAGAGAGAGAGAGCGGCCTGATCACAAGGCTGAAGAGATTTCCCTTCCCCTCTGAGTGTGCATTGCCTTGCTCACAGACTGGAGTTGGCAGCTCATGATGCACTGAACCCGGCTACAGGCTGAAACCCCTTTGAAATACTCATATCAGAGTTGTATACAGCACATTTTACCACCAGTCTCCCAAAAATGCCTGGCTGCTCGCTGAGGCTGCCACCCAAACCAACATCAGCCTGCTGAAAATCTGACAAATATTTACCATCTGCTGGGCTGCTAGGAGCTTCAGCAGTGTGAAAGCCGTCTGGAAAGATTTCCCAGCCTTGGCAGAGCAGATGAGGAAGGCCTCTGAAGACCGTACACGCTCTGATGTTGAGCGCAGGAAATTCAGTGGGATGATAAAACGACTCGCCTGCACTGGCTTCGTTAAAGACATAGCAACAACGAGATGTGTGCTGCGTGAGCCTCTCGCTTAAACTGCAGGTGAGAAACCAGGCTTTGCTTTTAATGTAAAGTAAATTAAGTGAAATGTAAACAACATAATTAAGGCTAATAACAATTCTTTTCACTTACTTTTCAGAGGAGGAGCACTTCCCTGATGGATGCCACTCAGGAGATCAATGGCGGTGTTGGAGGCCATGAAGACGACACCAGGAGAGTCAGTGATGCCGAAGACCGCTTTAGGACAGGAACCTTCTAAGGCATCCCAGTAGGGAAAATGTGAACAAGCTGCAGTTCATCAAATCCATGTATTTTAACACCTGGAATAAAACAGCATATATCACGGGTATCCGTTCAACACAGCCCATATTTTTTTGGCATTTTTTGAAAAGCGCATTCAAATCTTTATGTAAGATGGACTGGTGGGGTGCAGAGAGTGGGGAAAACGGCAACATCCTCTTCTGTAAGACCCGTCACAAGTTTCCAGCAGTGGGAAAGAAGTGTGGGATGTGTGTTTTGTTATGATTTAAAATAAAACAAATCATACTGGTACAAATTGAGGTATTTATGTGCCAATATGCGTTTCAAATGCATTATTTCATAGTTCAATAGAATTATTGCACCCAAAAAGGACCAAAATGCCCCTAAAAAATCAGATCAAGGGCACATGTGCGAGTACACACACACAGATCAAATTTAATCATAGGCTGCTTAGACCTGGTTTTGAGCTGGTTCTGCCAGCTTCTGATTTCATCCTTCAAACCACCTTCCAGTGCCACAAGACCGGAGGGATCGACTTGGCTCGTACCTGCTAAGCAATGTATTGTGCTGCCAGGCCATTTAGAGCTTTGTGGACAAGCAGCAGAATGCCAAAGTCAACCCTTATGCTTACTGGATGCAAGTGCAGCAATCTAACTACAGGTGTAATGTGTTCAGTTTTTCTTTTCCTCCTTCAGACACTTGCTGCAGCATTCAGCATTTTGTTTTTCTTTTGGAAGACCAGAAAAGAGGAATTACAATTATTTATTGTAGGCTACTTGAAGTAAAGGCATGGTTTTTAGAATCTATCACAGAAAACACTTTGAGACTTTGGAAAACATTTTGAGTGAGAGAAAGCTGTTCTAGTGATGCTGTTAATATGACCATGGATGTTCAGCTCAACATCTATAATCACACCATGGTTTCTGCTCTTCGGGGAGTCTAAGTAAGCAGAGACTCCCTTTCTCTGTGCCCTTGTGCCCAAAAAAACAAGAACCTCAGTCTTATCTTTGTTAAGAAAATTTTGGGACATCCACAGGATTATATCATCCATGTAGTCAATCAATGATTTAGCAGGACTAAAATCCCTAGGGGTAATGATCCATAAAGTTGTGAACCATAATTATTATGATAACAAATGTTTCTGTAAAATGTAACTGAGCGGAAGCATGTACAGATTGCATTTCACCTATATTCCAATCCATTTTAAAACTGAGCTAGACAGACCAACCCAGTGTTTTAATCTGTGGATTAAAATGTTGTGATCACCTGCGTCACACGCCATACTCAAGTACAACAGTAGTAACAAAGAAAGGCAGTTTGCATCAGTATTTATTTATTTTTTTTAAAGATTATATGTTTGGGCATTTTGCCTTAATTGGATAGTGAAGAGAGACAAGAAGGGCGGGAGAGAGAAGATCCTGGGCCAGATCATTCGACCCCAGGATGGCGCAATTGGGGTTTGCCTGGTGTACGCCTGGTATCCTGAGTCAGGATGCCCCCATATGCATCAGTATTAACTCTGAGGTATCTAACTTCCTTGAGAAGTGCTGTTTTTCTGCTGAGATTATAACAACATTTTTATTGATTAAAAGTGAACATAGCTGTTGATAAGCTTGCTGCTAGCTAGCTCATTAGCTCGTTAGCTAACACTGGTGTTCGCTAACGTTGGTTACAGATATCCCACCGTAAAAAAACTGATTTCAGGCAGGAGAGTGACTGACCTGACAATATGTGGCGAGTGCAGGGTTAGTGGTCGGAGGATTTTTTCTCCAGTCCGTGTCATTCTTGCTCTTACCTGTACAGTCTGCTGCTCTTGTCATCTCTGATAAATGCTTCAGGTACTTCTTGATTCTTCTTGTTTTTTCATTGCAATCCATAATAATTTTTTCATTAGGATAATTTCCTTCTGCTCGTCTCATAAAGTCTGACCTTCTCTTCCTCTCTGTAAATGGTACAGGATTGTACTCCATCTTAATAATACACCACTTAAAATTGATAGGCAGCACAGGTGGATAAGCTAGCATAAAATAATTCATTATTTTCATAATTCATCATCTCTTCAGGTCTGTTAGGCCTTCTTTCATGTTAAAGCAATTTAATCTAACTTGGTTTCCTGTATCAAACTACCACCACTACCAAACCCCTTAATTTTATCCCTGAAATGTCTTTAATTTCTTCAGTACATAAATATGAATTATCTAAGTATGTAAGTAAGTAAGTAAAGTAAGGTTAGAATATGGGATTTATTCATGGGTGGATTCACAGAAATACTAATAATTAAGGGATTTTTCATGCCTTTTGTGCATGGGTTACAGGGTTATTAATGAGTTATTAGATAATAATTAAAGTTCCTGTCACGTCACCCTGAATTTTTCATTTAATTAGAAAGTAAAGAGTCAAGATTAAGGGAGTGTTTAAGGAGGTTTTGATGGGATCTCCTCCATTAATAACTCCCTTAATTTTATGGGGATTTTGCATAAATTAAGGGGTGAAATAATAATAAATATGAAAATGTGGTTCATAGAGAAATGAAAGAAAACAGTTTTCAGTTCACCGCTCCAGGCTTGCATGTAATCTAGCAAGTTTTACTAGTCTACACCATTATACACACAACACAGCTCAGGCTTTCCTGCGCATGAGACCCGACCTGATTCTTAAGGTTACTCTAAACTCACCTCAATGTGTTTACAATCATTCAAACCACCGTGGGCGACAGAAAAATCATTGTTGCAGACACAGCAACCGGCAAAACTTGCTTTGTTTTGACAGGCTTCAGGCAGAGGTACACCTTTATGTAGTCAGATGAGAAGTGGATTTTATTCTTTTTCTTTTTCGGCCATGTTGATATTTTGGAGAGCGCCAGCAGTTTGACAGACCAAGGAAGTCGAGTACATTTCACGGTTTGTTAAGCCACCCACGTGTAAATGACAGGTCAGCTAACAAGACGGACAAAAAGAGGAACCAACCAGGGAGCGTTAAGCACACTGAGGAGAAAGAAGAGGAATAAAAATTCAGGGAGCTAATGGTCATTTACGGGAGGCTCCCAGAGCTTTCAGGAGAGGTGGAATGTTGGATAATATGTAGCCTATTGATTAGTTGTTGTGTTCATTTTGCAATGTTGATGTAACTAGCTAATGTTTACATGTATAGCTAGCCAACATTAGGGTAACTTAACATTAGCTAACGTTAGCTGTTGATAGCTAATGAACGACATTACTTTGAAATCCACTTTGAACCTTTTCAACTAGCACAATGCATTCATTCAGAAGTTAATACAGAGTAATTCTGCACACGCAGCAAAGTGTTACTGTTGCCACATAGCTAGCAAACGTTAAAGTCAAAGACCCTTTAAGAGAATCTGTTCACTCGGGCGCCATCTTGGTAACTCCAGTAAATTTGTGACTAATAAGACAAGACTCCTATCTCTTTGAATGGGAAGTCGTCTGTATCTAAAGTTCTGACATGCATATTATCATTATCATCAACATTTCATATTTAGGAACACTGACGAATTGTATATAACATGGAGTGTTAAAATTTGCTCCAAAGGACACTGTTGTCACAGAAAAACGTCTTCTTTCCACTTAATGATGATGCTTGTACACAGTGCCATCCACTGCTCAACGAAACGGTAAGACTACGACACTCAAGACAAGTCCGTAGCATGCATGTCATGCATGCAGTCCACAGTAGGAAGCTGACGGTAACATCAGGGAATATCATGTTATTAAAATGTTATTTGTCCAAACTCCGCCAAATGCGAGCACAACTCGGTCAAAAAAACCCTCCTTAGGTGCACGGCCAAAGATTAATACATGAAGAAAGAAAAGCCAGCACTCTTAATGTCCTTTTATCATATATTTGAATGGGCAGCTATAGAGCACAAACGACGGACGCGTTTCAGCAATAAGCCATCATCAGCGTTGTGTTGCTCCAAGCGGAAGTGACACTTAAATACATACACGCATACAGTTCAATTAATTATACAATCAATGTGGAAAATACCTTCTCAAAGAGTCACTAACAAAGATAAATCGACGTGCCAGGTTCCCCCACTCAGTACGGACAACTCCAGGAATACACAATCTACAGCATAGACATAACACTTAAGAAAAAATAATGATAAATATCAAGAAAAATGCAATATAAGAATGGAAGAATAAAAATATATATAGCTAAATGTCTCTGCACATATCTCACAAGTTGTAATCATTTCAAAAAACAGGTCCTCTACACAGAAAATAGAAATTAAGGGAGGCTAAATCTTCCCTTGTACAGGAAAAAGATATAACCCTTCTGACACTAAACAACTGCACATACAATTGGCCAATAGAACATGCAGTCAGCTGCCGCAGGCCAATGTGCCCAAACAGCCTGGGCTCTCCTTAAAGTAGGGAGTAGAGCCACTAATTAATCGCCACCCTCCACGTGTCCTAAGACATATGAGCCCGACAACAAAGTAGAAGGACTGAGTGCAGCACATATCAATACACAACAAAGAAAAAACTTTAAATATGTATTCAAAAACAATTTCACAAATCCTAGTTCAGACAATTTCAGAGAAAACACCCTATAATAATAATTCCTCATTCAGACCTTTGGGGTGTTCAGTTTGTAGAGTATGTATCCAAAACGCCTCTCTCTGCAAAAGTGTCTTATCCCCCTAAATTGAAATTGTTTTTGAATACATATTTAAAGTTTTTTCTTTGTTGTGTATTGATATGTGCTGCACTCAGTCCTTCTACTTTGTTGTCGGGCTCATATGTCTTAGGACACGTGGAGGGTGGCGATTAATTAGTGGCTCTACTCCCTACTTTAAGGAGAGCCCAGGCTGTTTGGGCACATTGGCCTGCGGCAGCTGACTGCATGTTCTATTGGCCAATTGTATGTGCAGTTGTTTAGTGTCAGAAGGGTTATATCTTTTTCCTGTACAAGGGAAGATTTAGCCTCCCTTAATTTCTATTTTCTGTGTAGAGGACCTGTTTTTTGAAATGATTACAACTTGTGAGATATGTGCAGAGACATTTAGCTATATATATTTTTATTCTTCCATTCTTATATTGCATTTTTCTTGATATTTATCATTATTTTTTCTTAAGTGTTATGTCTATGCTGTAGATTGTGTATTCCTGGAGTTGTCCGTACTGAGTGGGGGAACCTGGCACGTCGATTTATCTTTGTTAGTGACTCTTTGAGAAGGTATTTTCCACATTGATTGTATAATTAATTGAACTGTATGCGTGTATGTATTTAAGTGTCACTTCCGCTTGGAGCAACACAACGCTGATGATGGCTTATTGCTGAAACGCGTCCGTCGTTTGTGCTCTATAGCTGCCCATTCAAATATATGATAAAAGGACATTAAGAGTGCTGGCTTTTCTTTCTTCATGTATTAAAATGTTATTTCCCATTATTGTCAAAGTTGTCTCGGTGCTGTTGCCCCCCACTTGCATCAGTTGTCGTAAATAACAAAGTTCTGCAGCTACGTAAACCTGAAAGTATGATTGGTGGATTTTCTTTGTGATATGCACACAAAGGTGCATCAATTGGCCCGTTTTGCTGACGGCGTGTCTTGCAGCGTCAGTGCCGCCATCTTTAGTGTTACGGATTTTCTCATTCAAAACTGATAGAGTGCCCTGTCTCCTCTGTCTCTGGTTAAAGTTTTAGACTTTCACATCTGCACTGTGGTCTGGTGTGTCATCCTTACCATCATCAATCAGGTCAACAAACCCCTGCAATCCTCCTCAGTGCACCTGGAGGCCAAAGCATCCCTCACAGAGTACAGAGGTTCAGGGTTTGTTGCCCTGTCAGCTGCCAAGGACATGTGTCAGGAGATGAACAGAGCAGAAAAGGCTCAGAAACACAAAGAAACATTTTTCTTAAGAAGCACTTCACTATGGCAGACTCTGCCATAATATCCATTGCTGAAAGATTTCAGACACTTGGCTCTATAGGTTAAGCAGTGTTGCTGAACTTCGAATGTCCAGGGAGTCTTGGGAGGCTGACTGGAAGTGGAGAAAATACTGAGCCATGATGCAAAATCGGACTTGGATGGGAGAGAACTGACTGAGGAAACTGTGAACTTGCCATCCGATCTTCCATCACAGATGATGACTGCGCTGGAATTGTTGACAGACATTCATGAGAATAAGCAGCTAAAAAACAGTGTAGCCACAGCAGAAAGAAGCTTTTCAAAGTTAAAGCTCATCAAAACCTACCTCAGGTCAACAACTGTGCTATGATGGCATCACTTACAGCAAATAGCTCTTCTTTGACCTGTAAATACAAGAAATGTTCCACGCTGCTGCGCTGACTCTCCCCAAAGGGCCCCCTGAGACATTTACGCTTGGGTCCTAAAAAGGCTAGAGCCGGCACTGTGTGTTAGCTGCCTTGGCATGGATGCAGCACTTCCTAACCGATGTGAAAGCACACAGCTGCTCTGGTATCAGAGTCAGTGCTGGAAATCCCTGTGCAAAAGCACAGTAACTTCCCTATTGTACTCATCCCTTTGCCTGGTGTCCAGCCCCCATGAATCGCATGAGTCCTTAGTACTTTTTCAATTTGAATGGCGATTCATAGGGGTCTGGACGCATACTGTCCGACACACCTGATTGGATGGTTGATGTAGGCGGGACAAACCTACTTATGACGAGTGTTACAGAACGCGACAACAACTACCAAAATGGTAGCGCCAAAGGAATTGGATGATAGCAAGCTAGATTTCGCGATTTTGTCAGTCCTTAAAAAAATTGATTGCATCGATTAATTTAAACAGGACCAATCAGCATGTTTAAAAGCGTGGAAGTGAACGCCACCATGATTGTTGTTAGCTCTGACGCGTTTCCAGATTATGTATGCTTTGCTACTGTGATTGGTCAAAGATTTTGATAACTGACAACTAACACCAACCAATCGTTTGGGGTGAGAAATTAGGTCAGTGAATCAGTCGTGGATAGGCTTGCGTCCAGACCCCTATGAATCGCCGTGCAAATTCAAAAAGTGCTAAAGACTGTGATTCATGGGGGCTGGACACCAGGAAACTCATCCCGTGCTTCGCTGTGGGGGTCATGTGATCTTAGAGGAACTAACCCAGTTCCCCTAAGATCACATGACCCCCACCCCATATTTCAAATACCCTCCCAGATCCTAAGATGGGCTCTTACATCAGAAGACCGAGCAGACTGAACACATGCCTGAGTCTCCAGAAACTGTTTGTGAATGCTTTACTTTACAGGGGAAGCAGCTGTTAAGGTGACTGTAAATATCATGAGGTTCAGTGATGAATTATCCTTCCAGGTTCCAGGAAAGATGGAGTTGATTTGCAATGTTTGCCCATAATATCATTCAAAGTGCTTGACAGTTTTAACTATCATACTTTACCGTAGTTTCACAGCGCCATATAATTTCTTAATTTATAGTACATTTGCCTATCAGAAATGTAGTCAGTTGTTTGCTACCTCTTTTGCTTGATATCTTTGAGCTATACCTTCAATTCCTCATCTATACAGAGACCCTAGCAATTTATCTTTCAGCATCTTCACAGTTCATGTTTATCAACTGACGTAAACAGCAACTTACATAAAGAAGTCTTACGAGAAACGTTTTCATGATCAGTTTATTTAGGGCTAAAGGGTAAACTCAAACAACCCCATACCATATAACCTTCAGAAGAGAAAAACGAAATTCGCCGTAAAAAGAAATGCACTATACTTCACTAAACAGCAGATATTATAGATGTGTGATGTGTGCCCAAACACAGGGAGGTATCATGCAATCCAAGTTTTTATAGGTGACTTGATCGATCTAGTTAATGACTGTAATCAATCACAATTATTTGTTTCTACGATTATGATAAAGGCATTCTGGTAAGGCATTCAAACAGCCTGTCGCATTAATGCGAGTGGCATTATAAACTTGATAATGACCGGATTTATTGTCTGTACTACTGCCTAATGACAAATAGAGCCGGTAGTACCTTGAAATGTCAAAAATACTTCTTTGTCCTCACATAGTTGTGTTGAAGATATGGAGCTGCAGTTTGATAACAGGCTCAATAGCTCAACAGTCCGTAGAGCATCAATGGGACCAGAGTCAATAATCTCTCAGTAGACGGGCAGCAGATTGACATCCAAGTTTATTCAGGCTCATGCATCAGGGTCCACAGGAATGGACATTGAGCAGACTTGCAACCAGCCTTACATTACCAGACTGAGACACTGCTGTCAACCTCAAATGGTTAGAAGTAGGTTTAGGACGTCTGTAGTTTGAGGTGTGTCCTGGAGTGGAAAAGATACAGATAGCTGAAACAATAGACATGCACGTATGCAAAACAGCAGGGTCACAAATGAAGCACAAATGGAGATTGAGAAAGGTGCAGCTCAACATCGCTGAGTAGCAGAACTGTGCTCGTATAACTCGTATAAACGCTTTCAGCACCAGAAATGGCAGAGCGTGTCCGCTCTAACCAAGGTGGCTAATAAACAGTTTATTTTCTAAGCTGCACAGGGTATCACTGTAGTCTGCAGGCAGCAGCACTAATAGAGTAGTAGTGTTGAGCTGTTCTACCAGCGATTGTTGCCATAGCCACAGAGTTTGACAACACTGAGGGAGTGCTGCGGTTTGGCTTGAAAACATCAGTTGCAAGCTGCACAGGGCTCTGATCAGTACAATGCACAGGAAATGAAAAGAGTAGCCTTGGCTATCCTCTGACTGTTACTTTCCAAGTGACAGTTTGTTCTCTTTTGTCTAAGCAGAGTCCTCTATTCTTGTTCCCACCTAAAACCTGCATAAGAGCGTTTGTATGCAGTCACATGTCTAATATATTAGTCCACATTTTTTCTGATTTATGTTTTTGAATGGAAAGCAAACACTCCTTTTGACTTGGAGCCTAACTTTTTCAATGTCCCCATTCATCCCTTTAACCTCAGTTTGGCGCCTTATTTTATGGGACTGAGAAAACCCCCCCAGAATTGGCTCTTTTGATCTTAGGCAAGCTGATATTATACAAATTACTACATGTTAGCTGACTGAAATTTAGAGAGGTAACTACTTTAAAGGGCATTGATCAAATATTCATCTCTGGCATGCAACACATATGTTAATCTATGGCCCAGTTAAAGGCTTTTCATTACTTTTGATGCTCTGATGTTGGTTCTTTCTCACACTCGTCTCACTCTCTGTCTGTCTCACTGTATTTCTTTTCCCCTCTCGCTCACTCTCTCTCTAGCCTGGGGTAAAATGGTAATGATGAAGGCTGCTGTGTAGAGAGGGATTGCAGGTCGTTGAGCTAGAGGTGTGAAGCAAAAGTATGATATGCAGATGATGGTGTCTGAGCAGCCCTCCATCTTACACCATGCTATTTTTACACTGTGTCTTCATAACAAATATTTCTAAATGGAGGTTGGTGTCCTTAAAGTCTACAATAGTCTCAACTATGTTGCAACCTATTCATTGAACTGCAAGTGGTACTACTGATACTATTAACAATAACAATAAAACTACAATCAATACCATGATACGACTAACCATGTATTTAATTTGCATTGTAAACATAAAACATTCATTAAAACAATCACCATAAAAGCACCATAAAAGAAGTAAAGGCAAGAACCTTATAAAAACTCATCAATCACCACATTACATGAAAGCAAATTTGTATGCGTCCTTTAATAAGTGATATATATGGATCAAAAGCATTATGGACCCTGATGGCAAAGTCCTGATCATCTTCAGTCTTCAGTCTAGACTTTGAGATGGACAAAAGGGTCTTGATCTTTCAACCAATGATTACTGTTAGTTCACTAGTTTCTGCCTGGGGATCACAGACTATGCCATGTAGCTGGTTCTTGTTGCATTGAAATACATGTGGTGAACAGAGTGTGGCATCTCCTGGGAGGAGAGAGCAGAGACCTGGAGGCGATACCCTCAGGACCAAGGTGAGCTCCTCCAGGCCAGAGAGGCCTGACTGATCAGCGTCCCAGACAGCTCCCCAGGAAGAAACTCAACAGCTCCAGGCAATCTACTTTACAATTCAGGCCCTGCAGCCCTCTGGATCACGGACATGGACACAATTATCTAGCTACTGACAGTGCCACCGTCTTTGCGCTGAAACAAGAAGCAACTAGACAAGCCCTCACCGCTGTCTCCTTGGCGGTGGGTAAGGACCTTGGAGCCCACAGTGAGTCCTGGACACTGTATGGTTAGGGGAATCTTGCAGGACTGGGGCTGTACATCGTCTAATACATGTTCTCTCCCTCTCTCTCTCTCTTGGCTGTCAGCACTAAGGGGGAAACAACCAAACCTAGAGAGACTCAGCCTTGGGCTCACCGCTCTCTTCTCCTCTTTTTTTGCCCCTGCAGGTGGTAGGAGGAGGAGGAGCTGCCCGACCCTGAAAGCTCTGCAGACGAATGGGGTGGAAAGGGAACCTCAGATCCAGGAAGAACCTCAGTTATCGTTTTGTCCCTTCCCCCATTTTCCCTATACAAGTTATTACAGGAGGTTATTTTGCAACGTGGCTTGCCTGACTCCTATTTTATTGCGAACCCCTCCTCTCTCACCCCTGGGCTGCCAAATGAGTAATAACAATAACAATAACAAAAATAATAAGACTAATTCTGAGGCTTCAGCTGAGCTGTATGGACTCCTGATAACCTCTTGACATGAGCTGATTTCATTACACCAATATAATCAATCTGTAACTCACACAATATTTCATTAAACCTCTACAGATGTTGGAGACTGACCTAAATTTGTGCAGTGGATTCTCTCTCCTCTCTCCTCTCTCTCTCTCTCTCTCTCTCTCTCTCTCTCACAGCTCATTGATATGCCTGATCATCAGGGGCATCACTGAACTGGCTGATTGTCATTTTCAGCTGCAGTGCCGCTGATGCATTTCATTTCCTCTCTGGGCTCTGCATGTATGATTAAGCACTTGCTGCAGTGACACTTGACAAGGAGGAGCTGGATAAATAGCACCCTGGCTTGTTGCTCCCTCGGATGGGGGCATATTTTACATTATTTACATTATTTATCACAATTCCGGGAGAGTTGTGTGTCATGTATTATCCATTGTAGAACTTGCACTTACCCAAAGTAGTGCTGCTTCAGGAGGAGTTGTTTTTTATGTGGGTGATCTTGATTGGCAGCTACTGCTGTTCCTAAAGCTGGCCAACCGGGTGCGGTAGTAAGTCGGTCTCAAAGTCAGGACGTCAGGTGTTGCTTTGTCATTAGCAGTCTGAGGACGGACTCTCAAGCTGACTGGCTCCTTTCCAGAGGCAGCAGAATTTATAGACTTCAGGTTCACTTTCTGGAAATACAACAGTTTGTCTGTACTTAATTCATGTCTAGATCATCATTGAATAAATTAATATGAAAATGAAAGAGGCCCCTTTCTGTTTTGAAGCTGAATGGTGACCTTTTGTGGTATTTCCAGCGTGCTGTCATGCAGTCTGTGTGAGAGCGACATCTGAAAAACCAGCATCATTGCTGGCAACAATTACATTTTTTTTTTTTTTTGCAAACTCTTCACGATGATGTTATGCCTCTGTGTTAAAATCTGGTCACGAATTAGCCTCAGCTTCACATGCCAGCCTGACAGAGCAGAGGTGGGCAGTGTGGGGGTTTAATGAGGATGAAAATCTTGCATTGACTGAGCCTGTGTGTGAGAGAGTCTATGGGAATGGATGTGAAATGCCCTGCTGAGTATGAAAGACTGTGTAGGTATTTCATCGCAGTTACTACAGCACCCTACACACTGTAATGTAATATGGATATTTCTGTGCGGGGGTGGCGTGTTGTGTTATGTGTTTCCCCAGATTCAATGTATTGCATTGAACTGTACATTCTCTGTTCTTCCTTGTGTGTATAGATAATGGGCTCCACTAATTATATTCAGGCCAGCCATGGTAAAGGCAGTTTACCACCCAGTTACTGTGGCTATGAGAAAAAGCTTCACCATTTGTAATGTGTACAGCAACAAAACAGTATTATTGCCACATAAAGCTGAGGCATGTGGTTGGGGAAATGTCAGTCTGTTCTGCACTTTCAAACTCATCAATACACTGAATGCAGTACAGACCAGAAATTAAAGCGGTTATTCATTCTTACTGTTTACAAACACTGTAGAAAATCAATGTGATTTTGGGTTATGATGGTGTGAGACAGTTGCAACAGGACATGAGAAAACGTATTAACTCCAAATATTAATATTAACTCCAAACAAATCAATTATATAGTGGAAATCGATCACTTACCTTGTGGCTGTGTTACTCCAATTACATATCAAGTGAGTTAGCCCAATTTATTCATAAGGCACTTTACTAACAGCTTTGTCACACAGGGCTTTACAGGGTAACAAAGCATAAAAATACAAATTAATAAGTGAGAACAAATGCATCACAAGTTTTACAATATGAGGCTAGAGTTTGTGTGTGTGTGTGTTTGTGTGTGTGTAAATCAGACAGCAGAGAAGTAAACAAAATGAGAAAATGGCTGATATGGCGGGAGTTAAGGAAGATTGTAGGATGCACTTAATAAATGGGCCTTGAGTCTGCACTTAACTGCTGAGACAATGTCCGACTTCCTGACACTGACAGTAAGCTTGCACTAAAGGGAAGAGGCTCTGCAGAAGAAGCCATTTAACTCTGAGAGTGTAAAATCAACAGTAAGCCAGTGTTTGCTCACTCATAGAGCTGATATGGCTCTGGGGCGGGGGTTCAAAACAATATAAAAGTATTAAATTAACTCTGATGGGTGTGGACTAGCATAAGCACTCCAGCTGAGAAACTTCAGTGATGAAAACTGCTCAACTTGCTGATGCTTCACAAGCAACACTGGGTAAGGTGATGCTGGCATGGAAGTCTGAAGGGAAGATGGCAGCCGTTAATGGAAGCACACACTCCTCAACCGTGACGTTGAGGAAGGAAAAACTGACCAGCAATTCAGAATCACTTCAATTACTTTGGCTGCAAATTGGGATTTAAAGTGTTAGTAGGCAGGCTCATCAAGAGCAGCCCATGGAGAACTTCACAGAGAGGGGTATTATGGTCGGGCTGCAGTGCTTAAGCCCCTTATTTGACATAAATATACACCTTTGCGGGTGAAATGGTCCAAATGTAACATGACTGTATTTTGCACTTTTTTATGGTGTTTAAATTGCATGCTTGTATCTTGTGATTCATCTTGTGTATTGATATTCTGTGTGCTGTGGCGGATGATGGAGTGAAGAGCCAGAAGCGCAGCGGCACCTGCTATCCACTATCCAAGGATTGTGAGTGGCCCTGTGTGACTGAGGCTGCTGGGGACAGTGCTGGTGGGCGCGCCCTGGGCGGTGCCGGCCGGGGGTCCTGGTAGTTACCGCATTCACTGTTGTCGGATGAAAACCTTGAATCTCCAAAATGTCAACTTTCCAAAAACTAAGAAAAGGAGCCTTGTTTTCGGCTTTACGGCCATGCATTTTTCAGTTTATTCGGTGGGTTTTGAAAAGGTTTCATAAACCCAGGGGTTGTATAATTTTCTCAGCCCATAGAGGAGCATGGAATCCTTCAGTTGAAGTTAAAACATGAAAATCACCATAATTGGAGTTACGAGGTTTTCACCCGACAGCGACGATATGCTTGTGGGCGTCAGTGGAGGCACATGAAAGTTGCATATGGCCAATCTGCACAAGTAATGGGCCTGCTACTTCCTGATTTTGCACAGGCAAATCTTACAATTTATCCATGTGTGCAGAATTATATTAGATAAGCCCCGCGAGCTGGGTTGACTGTTATTGGCAGTGACTAGTGTAGGCTGCGAGTGGTCTACAACCCTGACGCTGCTGCCATTCGGCTGTCCTCCCTACAACCACACACTCACTATGAATCCTTCGAAGGGATGAAACATCAGCTCGGCAATACATGTAGTGTTTTTGCATTGCAAAGTACTGGAGTCCCTCGGGCGTTTAACCTAGGTGACACAACGCTATCATTCACATCTCGACCACCTGACTCAAAGAGCACAGGCACCGGTCTACTGAGTGGTGGAAACATGTCCCACGGTCAGATGAGTCATCCTTCATCCAGTTCAACAAGTGGAGGAGTGAATGGGCCGCACACACACCAAAATAAGTGTAAAGGTCCGAGTGATGGGCTCTGGAGGCGCTCGGGTGGTGTGAGATGAGACGATGTGAGATGTGTGTTCCTGGCACCGTTTAGGTCCGCTGAATCCCTTAGAGGGTGAGGTGCATGTCAGTGAATATAAAGTCATACTGAGCAATCATTTTCAATCCTATGGTGAAGCAGAGTACGATGCCCCTGATGCCAGTGTCACTAGATGGCTTGATGAGCATGGAAACGATGTGAACCATATATGGCTGTGGGGTTGCGTCTGGGACAGCATCTGAAACGCTTTAATTCACCAAGTACAATGGGCGCACAAGGAATTTGACCTGGTAAATTGCCTCTTGCATTTTACAAGACAGTTACACAATGCAGGGTCGTCACACTAAGTGCAGGACAAAACATAACAAGCACGCACATTCAGTGCAGACTAGATGTTCTGCATAACATCTGAAGAATGGTACCAGTGTAGCGGCACTGGCATTGTCACAGATGTGCAAGGTACAACTAGGTGGATAGATAGTCTGAATAGTTTATATCTGTGTCCATGTGCAGCTTAGCCGGGTTCAGGAGGTCCGTCAGTCTGGTGTGTGTGTGTGTGTGTGTGTGTGTGTGTGTGTGTGTGTGTTTGTGTGTACTTTGAGAAGGGTGATGGCATGCAGATGGGCAGAATAGCCAGCAATCTTCTTTGCCCTTTTCCTTTCTCTGGTGTCATGCAGATCTTTGATGCGGCTGACCACATTCTCAGACCTTCCCATGATACGCTGCAGTCTTGCCTTCCTGTGTGTTCATTGGCTTCTTATTTTAATTTTACACCACCATCATCAAAACACCAAATGATGCAATTTACTTGTGGAAGAACGGTGTCACCCCTCTCAGAGCTCCAGACAGTTTCTCTCCCAAGGTCCCAAGTCGTTCTGGTGTCTGGCAGTGGCCCAACACCCTATTAAGACACTTAATGTTGGTATTTTCTGTCAATGGCAGTAACCTGCATTTCGGTGTGGAGATCGAACAGTGAGTGGGTAGTGCATTGCAGTAAGCATTTCTGGATAAAAAATATAGCAAATAAACGCATGGATCAGTTTTCCTACGTCGGGAAATATTTCTATATGTGAAAATATGCTGTTTTGGATGTTGCTTTGATATGAGTGTCAAAGGAATGGTCTGGATCAAAGATTGTTTTCACTGATTCGTTTGAAATTAAGCGAGAGGTCTTCAAAGCTCTTTGCTGTGAAAGGCCTAGAAGGAGCATCTCAGTTTTCCACTAAGGAGAAGAGATTTGTCTCCTATCTTCTGATGTCTAACACACAGGATTCTAGGTTCTTTATTTTCTGTGTTATTTCGTCAGTTTCTGTTGCTATGTACGGTTGTGTATTATTTGCAAAGGAGTGGGAGAAATCATTTCTGAATAATATAATGGAGGGTGTAAAGTGAAAATAAGCGAGGGCATAGAATTGAATGCAGGAGTTCACCAAAAATAAACCTTACAACAGGCAGAGGTGTTGCTGTCAAGAATGACAAATTGCAACTTATTAGCCAGGTCTGAGCAAACCCAGTTAGGAGAAGTACTGCAGAGGCCAGCAAGGATTTCTAAATGCTCCAAGAAGATGTTATGATCAAGAGTATTGAGGGCTGCACTTAAATCAATAAGAACGACAACTGCTACAGAGGCCTGGTTGGTGGCAAATAGCAGGTCATTTGTTACTTTGATTATTGCTGTCTCAGTGCTAGTACTCTGATGGCAAATTGGAAGATGGCCTAGATTTTTTTTTCTTTTTAATTTAAAAAGCAAGTAAGCTACGAGGCTACATCATTGTCTCGCATTTTTAGGGGAGTGGAGCGTTGGAAATTGGTCTTTAATCTTTGCAGATCGTTACAGCTGGAGTTAGGCTCCTTTAATAGTGATTTGATAACTGCTTCACTGAATGAGTCAGGAACAATACCAGGGAAAAGACAACTATTTAGAGGATTGTAGAGATGGACCGAGGACAGGAGTAATCATTTCAATAATTTTGTGGAGACAAGGTCTAAAAGGCAGGTGGAGGATTTAGGTGGCATGAGCAGCTTGGAGGATAATTATTCCTCGTTTATATCTAATTCCTTTTGCTTGTTAGTGTTATTCCTACACTTACTGAGTGGCTGTAAATTGAGCACAGCACTGTATAAAGAAGATTTGTGGGTAGACAATGATGGGTGTCTTGGGGGAAAAGGGCTTGTTTTGTTTTGTGCGGTTTGAAAACCAAAGCTGTTAGAGAGACTGAACTGCCTGGTGCTGCATACAGCGTCTCTCTGTTTATCTACCTTCCCATCCCTCCATTCCCCGTCCATTCCCTCCTCCCTGGTTGTCCTGCACATGGGTGACACAGGACTGAGCTAGTGCGGGCTTCTCTGTGCTCCAGCTGCATCTGCTTGTGAACCCACAGGGAACAGTGTGTGTGTGTGTGTGTGTGTGTGTGTGTGTGCGTGCCTGTTACTCCGCCTGTGCACCAAGGAGCAGGGCTGCCAGAAAATGGGGAGAGCACAGGGATTGCAGGGCTCCGCACTCACCTACCCTAAGCCATTCACAGGATCAACATGACTATAAGTTGATTCAGCACCCTGCTCAGCGGCACACACATGAACTGCTGCGGCTGTAACGGCACAGATCAGAGGGAGAGTGCTGTAATGAGGGAGAGTGCTGCAGTCACTCCTGCTCACTGTGTGGATGTATGTGAGAGAATGCCTGTGCTGAGCAACTGTGTGTATGCTGTGTGTAGTGTGTATTTGTGTGAGAAAGAGAAATAGAGAGAGGGGGGGGGCAGAGAGAGAGAGAGAGAGAGAGAGAGAAAGAGAGAGAGAGAGAGAGAGAGAGAGAGAGAGAGAGGATGTGTGTTAGTGAGAGCTGGGAGGAAGGATGGCTGCTCATGTTTGAACTGCCTCAATGCTCGAAGGGAGAGTGAAGGCAGAAATCAGCAGCAGCAGAAAAACAGACGCTGTCTCATAGGGGACGGTTCTTGTTCATCATTTGTGGGGAAGCAGAAAAGATTTGGCAATGCCTGCTGAAGTGAAAGAGGTAAGTGTGTTGTGGAATGGCTCTATTTGCTCTGTACCCTCCCTCTTTTTCCGCTCATCAGGTTTTTTTTTCTTCCTGCAGATAACTGTAGCCTTGCACAGCTTTGCATTCTGCCTCTGTCATGCTGGGTGAAGGAGACAGCAATCCTGTCGCCTCTCGCTGCTGCTCGGTGCAGTCTCCTTGTGTGCATGGGGACATGATGCTAACATCTTTATCAGGTGTATGTGTGTGTGTGTGTGTGTGCCTGTGTGCCTGTGTGTGTGTGCATGTGTAAGTATGTGTCTGCGTACGTCGCAAGCTTATATGGAGGATATAAGGAGGATAATTATTGGTTGCGTTATAAGGATAAGGAGAGGTTGTGAGATGTCTCCCTGGGGGAATATGCTGCACACACTCTAACGCACTCTAACTCTGGCCCACCATAATGTATAGCCACGGTGTGTCAGAGAGACATTAAATCTGACCATGCAGTGTTTAACTGTTTGAGGAACAGAGCCATCTAGCATATGTAACCAGGAGTGAGAGGAGGCTCCAAATGCTCAATAGAAACTTTGGGAAGGGATATCCTATACATGATGTATTGCTTTTTTCCCCTGGGCCACCATTGTAAATAAGTATGTGCTCTAAATAGCCTGGTTGTATTTAGGCTAAAGAAGATAAAATATTTAAATAAACAGATTTGTATTGCATAATAGGCTAATGCACAGTGGTATTGCTATAGCTGAAAAGTCTGGAATATGCAAAAAAGGCTTTTTCAAATTCATCCTTCATGTCAGTGTCACTTTGATTTACAATGTACAGTAACTCCTGTAAACCGACAGTCACCAATGTGAACACATCTGATTCAACACCCAGATAGTGGGGATGGATGAGTTGTGACAGAGTAGTGACTAATGCCTTCTGACATCAGTGGCTTGACGTCATGTTTTATTATCTTGTGGACCCATTACTGTTTCAATCCCATGGTTTGATAAAGACAAAGTGGCTGCTAATACTAATTTATTCCCAACTTTGATCACTACAAAATTACTTTGCCCTCCAGATCTGTAATAATATTGCAATAGGGAGCGCCCATTTTTATCACCCTCTTCTTTCATGTGTTATCCTCCCATTGTAATGAATTTGTATCAAACATGGCTTGTGTCTGTGGTGCCCTTGAGCTGGTCACCACATCTGAACTCACTCAGCATAAGATCAGACTCTGAGCCTCCCAAAAATAATACGCCGCTGCAGTTGGCCTTGATGCTGAGAGTTGACTGAAACAAGACGCTAATCATGTCATTCTGTCTTCTGCATCACTGAACCTAACATCTATCCACTGTGTCTCATTTGTAAAGCCAAGTCAGAATCAGAAGCATCAGCCAAGCCTCTTTGGCTGCATGAGCCCTCTTAGTTAGTGATGGTGCAGTGAGTTATTTAAATAAGCTTTGACTCACTGTGGCCTGGCCTTCCCTGAAGCTTGAACCAGACAGGGACAGCAGGGTCTTCTCAGCGTCCCGGCCAGCAGCAGACCGGCCCCCATCCAGCCTATTATCGTCCTCCAATTCCTTAATCAAGCTGTCTATAGAGGACAGCAGTACCCTGCCTCTCTTTGGCCCGGCATTCATTCAGCACTGCCTAACAATGTACAATCACCCTCCCTCAGAGGCGTTCAAGCCAGGATCATCTCCACCGCCAATTTCTCCTGTGTGACCCTTTCATCCGCCCGCCCCTCTGACACATTTATTTGCATGGAGACGAGGGCTCTTGTGTTTGGTGTTGTGTTTGAAAAATGGAGGCTTTGAGTGAATCAAGCTCTCCCTCCACATTATGAGTTAGATCTAGGTGCAGATTCAGTGAGCTGCTCGCTGCAGCCTGATTTAATGCAGTGGAGCTGAGTTCTCGGCACTTCTCAGCACTTATTTGGTTTGATGCTGCAGCCTCAGAAAATGGGGGAGTTTGGGAGATTTAACAGCTTATTTGGTTTTATTTTACAGTCTTATTCCAGCACATTGTGACTTCAGTATAGGCTGATTAATTCCAGGTGAGGTAAAACGTGCAATTTTGGAAGATGGAAATTGATTTAGAGAGTGGGTAAACTTAATTAAAATACCCTTGTGCCAGGTTATCCACTGGAAACAACTGAACAACAAAAGAACATGGATTTGCTGGATTAAGAGTGATGCAGTGGAATTGATTGATTCTTTCTCTATTATAGAATCTTTCATTTTATTATATTCAGACAGCCCACAAGACAGAAAAAAACTGTTTATCAGATATCAGCTTCAAAACTAATACCTATTGAGTTCATTAGTCCAGTGAAGCAAGTTTTTGTGAATACATTTAAATCAATGTGAGGTTAAAAAAAAAAAAGATCAGGATGAATAATGTTCACACTCAAATGCTGCTTCTAGTTCTGTCTCAGACCAAGTTGCTGAATAATTAATACACTCTAGTTCACGAAGCACATTTCTTTGAAAACGAAGAAAAGTTAAGTTCAGTTTTAATCCAATAAATAGAGTCTATATTTTACTTTTACTGATATATTTATAGGCAGCACCTCGACTCTGGCTGTTTGAGCACAACTTAGTTAATCTCTCTGAAATAGTTGCGTATAAAGTACTAAAATAACCACGTTCCAGGACAGCGGCTGCATTGTTGATTCAAGAGTCGGCATTGCTAAATCAGAGGACTCATGCCAAATAACTCCTGTATTACTGGGAATAACAGAGGCTGCTCACATCAAATCCCAGTGGAGAAAATATGAAATATACTGTATATAGTCAGTTTTAGCAGTTAGGAAGCGAAGGGTCAGCACACCGGGATATGATGATCACAGGAGAGACCCCCAGTCCCCACAACCACTTAATTAAACAGGACCAACTCTTTCTCACTGTTAGATAATACCTGTCATCCCTCTCTATTCATGTCTCTCTGAGATTAATGGTGGGTTATCACGGTGCCATCTACCCTTTAATCATTTCCTCGTTTGTGTACAATGTACATTCATCTTTCTCTCCAGTGGGGTTGGAGGGATGCTGGCCTATGACATTGCATCTCATCTCTTACTAATTTGTGTGTGTGTGTGTGTGTGTGTGTGTGTGGTTTAGGAGCAGACTTCAGAGGGGCCCCCTCCGCTGCCCTTTTCCCAGGAGGCTAAAGAGCCAAGTCTGGAAAACCCGTCCGCTAATGATGAGCTGGACACGCCCACCTCCAACACCTCTATGATGACGTCCACCAACGACAGCTCCATGGAGACGGACACCCCGCAGCAGACAGACACAGAGGTTCGAGCCTTTATGTTTGGTCAGATTTGGTCCCCAGCTAGCCCCAAGTACAGTACAAAACTGTTCTCCTGGGATGTGGCAATTCTTAGTATTTATGGTGATTTTGGTTCTTGGAGGTGTAAAGTAATCACAGTAAAAAAACGGAATCATGTTACTATGCCGTTTCCCCAGAGTCACCAACTATAAAACACGCCCCCTTGTACAAGCCAGTCAGATTTTGCTCCAGTGTTTATGTAGGCACTGGACTGTCTGAAATCGACCAATTAGCGCTAAGAGGAGGGCGGGCCTTCCAGAATGGCCAGCCAATCAGAGCAGTAGCTCATTAGCATTAGAAGCTGCTTATGTAAACACCTATTTTCTTGTAGGTGGGAAGCAAACACTGGGAAGTGAATAGCTAAAGCTATAACTAAACGATTTTACTGAAAATAAAAATCAACAGATGTATTTTATAGACACCAGGTAATTATATAAAATTGCTGAAAAAGCAAATGATACCCCTCCTTTAACCCGAACCTTAACCAAAGTTGTTTTTGTTGCCTAAACGTAACCATTAGCTAACCTTGTCATGTGACGAACACGTGAAAATGGAATATCCAATTCGTGCTATTGCCATATAATCCTTTTGTGGCGGAGGAACATAATCTTCACATAAATCATCTCCGCAACACATAATCTGTGTTTCAGAGTTCATGCTCATATCACAGAATTTTATGAGACTGTGTTGTTCTTGCAGTAGAAAAGGATAACAGTAATATTTCTCTTAGGACTGCGCCGATCTTGCCAAGACTAAGCCATTATGTGTTTTTAATATGAAACATCCATTAAATATATTGTAAAGTGCTCTTCAACAGAAGTCCTGTGGGCTACAAAAGTGACTTTCAGTTAAACTGTCTGGCTATTAGAATATATCTAGGAAGTCAAATAGTCCTTTGGGGCAATGATACCATCGATTTTAATGAAATATAGATATTGTATTTCAGACTGAGATCATTTCACAAATTTGTGTGCTTTAAGAATAACAATAAGTCAGTCTTGGTTACACCCTGCAATGAAAGAGTTAAAATCAAATTAATTTACTCAACCAGACAGTTAAATTTCCTGCAATTTACTCTACTTCTCAACAGTGGCTGGACCTCAACTTGTTTCATCAGAGTCCAATCTAAACTCATTTTCAACAGGGGAAACTCATTATTCACTGGCAGGCAAGAAGAATTCATTATTTACTGGTGGCGCACAAAGCCAGGAATGTGCTGGAATGAAGATGATGGATCATTCCTTGGAGACAAGAGCTGGGGTGGGCTGTACAGATTTAATGGGGGGATAAACATATAGATAACAGAGATATGTTTGATCATCCCTCAGCTAAAATGAGACCAAATAGTTCCTCCTGTGACTCAGAACGCAGCTCTTTGGTGGCATGCAATATAATGGGAGAGAAGAGTCTGTGACCCCTGAGAGCTTTCTGCAAGATGGGATTTTAAAGAGCGACAGAGATTCTGATTAAGCTTTTGCAGAGATTATATTTGCGGTGCATTAATCATTGTAGGACTCCAAGGCTGTGGAACAGGAGGGCGAACAGGCTGAGACCCCAGAATCCTCAGAGACGCAGCTTAACCTGGAGACGTCTGACGCACCTGATCCCACACCAGCTCCGGCGGTTGAAGAGGACCCTCCTGAGCCACCCGCTCCTGCAGCAAACAGCCAGCTCTCCGAGTCCCTCACACCGACCACAGCTACCAGCAGCAGCAGCACCGCGCTGCCTTGGCCCGGGGAGCCCCAGCCGGCGAACGCAGACGCACAGAGCAGCGTCTACACCCTGCCTGACAGCTTTAGAGGCCTCGGAGGCGACCTGTGTGCGGGGTATGGGAGCCTGTCTCGCGTCGCGCTTCACAGCTACTGGCCCTCCAAAACCCTCCAGCCCGGGGCGCACTACACCCTGCCCTTCCCCAGGGACAGCTACGCTCCCTCGGGCCTCAGCACCCAGCCTGAGGACGAAGGCCTGGGCGAACAGGGAGAAGACGCCACGGACGTGAAGACCGACCACCCGGCTGCCAGCTACCCAACACTGGGGGGCATCCACCAGTTCAGGCCAATCACCACCATGGAGCTCCTCAGGGAGCCGTCGAGAACCAGGTAACAGTGCTGCGGGTTAGATTCAACTTTAATGATCCCCCAGGGGAAACCGGGCAAATGTTTTTTTAAAAGCCTCTTGTTTTTACTGTGGTGTGGTGGTCATGGTGCCAGGATCATCAAGAGGCACATTCAGATCGGTCTCTACCTGCATCTGGACACACTAAAAGAGCCAAGAGAACATCAACCAGTAAATCAGTCTGTTACTCTGAATGTTTACTCATTCAATGCAATTATAGTTTACAGTAGATAATGACTTATCTCTTTGAGGAAATGATATGATAATTGCGCTAACCTTGTTCTCTGCGGCAGGTTTGGGAGGTGCTGTTGATTCAAGGGCAATCTTTGACTTCCATTTAAGTAGTTCTTTCACTTGGAGAATAGGCAGTGCAGGTAAAGGACATTCAATTTGTGTCAGTGAAATATCAATAGATTCTCTGATAATGAGTTTACCTTTAACAAAGGCTAATGCTCTGCTTTCCACTAGACAGACAATTGATTTTTTGACATTTGTTGGTTGTTGTCAGGGGATGGAGGCACATTCTGTGTGGAGAAGTTCGGCACTCACAATCCGCGGTCCTCATTTACCACAGAAACACACTTTTTAGTGAGAGTGGAAGACTGTGATGTAGTGCAGATTAATTTGTTTACTTAGTTCATTTGGACAGTGAAAACAGAGGTAATAAAACAACGATAAAACACAGTAATAAAAACAGAAAGAAGAGAAAGAGTGCAAATTTGTGCAAGATAAAAAAAACAACAACAGTGGGCTTAGAAAAATATCTCATTTCAAAACAAACAGAAGTATCACAACGATAAACAGAGACACAACTGAAATTGATAACAGGAATAAACAAAACATAATGATATTACAGGAAAACAACAACAAATGTAAATGTGGCCAAATGTCTTGAATGCACTTATTTAACTTTACAGTCAACCAAATTTACATCACAAAGTTTGACCAAAATGCATTTTTTAATGTAACTTATTGACCCCTATCATATGATATACAGTTTCAAAGCTCTGAATGCAAAGATTAATAATCTATGAAAAGCATCACAAAAAAACAAAATAAAATAAATGGTGTCTTGTTGTGATGCAAAGTGTTGCTACAGTAGTGAACACATAACATACAAGTCAACCCTCCACCTCATTTTAGCACACAGGACCTACAGTGATGACTGTTTATGTTAGACTCCATAGCTGCATAGACGCCCAGCAGACGCCTCTATCCAGTTCAGCCTGGAGAACAGGAAAGACAGATGGACAGCAGTTTAGTAGCAGGTGGTATCAATCAGGGATGGCAGCCTGCCGCAAAGTCGATAAATAAGGAGGTTTCACCTGTTACTGCCTGCCAGAAGCTTTTTCCTTGGCCCATATAAAGTGACAGAGCTGTTCACAAAGGTACAAGCCACTCTCTTATGCTGTTAAACTCTCTGAAGCGCAGTCTGTTAGATTCAGAAATTTCATTCTACCTGTTTCGCTCAACCTGTTGAATGTTTACAAGAGTAAAATGATACAGATGCCAAAACAGAAGATTGATGGTTATGTACATTTTCATGGCAATACCATTGTACTCCTTGTCCTGATCCCTACACACACACACACACGCACACACTCCTTTCTCTGTCTCTTCAGAGGTGGCTATGACGAGGCCATTATGTCCCAGCTGGAGGGGAACCTGAACCCTTTCTTCCAGGCCATGTGCCGAGCCCAGACCCTACAGTTCCCCCACAAACGTAGCAGCATGGTCAGCCTGGACAGCATCCGCAGAGACCCGCGCTGGAGAGACCCCAACCTGCACGAGGTGATCTCCATGCTCAGTCACCCGATGGACCCGGTCAAGTCCAACGCCGCCGCCTATTTACAGCACCTGTGTTACGAGAACGATCGCATCAAGCAGGAGGTCAGGCAGCTGAAGGGGGTGCCGATACTGGTGGAGCTGCTGGACCATCCTAAAGCTGAGGTCCATCGCAAGGCCTGCGGCGCCTTGCGCAACATATCCTATGGAAAAGATCATAATAACAAAGTGGCCATCAAGATCTGTGATGGCATCCCGGCATTAGTCAGACTGCTGAGGAAGTCCAGCAGCATGGAGGTCAGAGAGTTAGTCACAGGTACAGATACATTTCTTCTTAGTCTTCCTAGAAACACAACCTGTCACATAAGACCCCCGTCATGAAGTAACGTCTACCACTTTCATGTTCTTTTCCACGCAGGGACTCTGTGGAACCTCTCTTCACATGAGCCGCTGAAGATGACGGTCATCAACCACGGGCTTCAGACCCTGACTGATGAAGTCATCATTCCACACTCAGGCTGGAGGAGAGAAACCACTGAGCTCTCCAGGCTGCAGACCGCCGAGTGGACCACGGTCTTCAAGAACACCTCGGGGTGTCTGAGGTACCTGTGGCTCCTGCACTGTCAAGGGACAAATGCTAAAACCTGACTTGTTCACAGACTGTAATACATGTAGTTCTCCCAGCTTGCTAACGGAGCTGTTTCTGCAGGAATGTCAGCTCAGACGGGGCAGAGGCTCGACAGAGGCTGAGGGAGTGTGAGGGGCTGGTGGACGCACTCCTTCATGCCCTTCAGTCAGCTGTTGTCAACAAGGAGACTAACAATAAGGTCACTGAAGCCATCACACTGAGAAGATTAACTAAAGAAAAAATCAACCCAATCAATTTAAGAATATTGTTTCTGGCCATTTTGAGGTCTTTGCACATTATAGTTTCTTTGCACTTTGAGCAGTGAGATTGAGATGCCATCCAACTTGGTGCACAAAAACACAATGAAGTAATCAGACCCCTTTTAAGGAACACTCCAACTTTACGGACCTGCAGTAAAAAAATAGTAGTTGCTCTTACACCATAGGGATCACATGCCACAAATGAAGAGAGCTTTAGAGATTGGGTTCGTTACAGACTCAGCATTGTGATTATTACAGATTTAGGACTTCCAGGACACCATACATGCTTTAGACGTCTTGCCTGTTCAGTCACAGAATACTTACATTGTGAACATACAGTATGTTACTGTGTGTCTGTGTCCTGTGCTTCTGCCTGCTCAGTTGCGTGTCTGACGTCGTTTTGCCAAGTCTGTATCTTCACTGCACTTGACTGCATTTTTAGGTAGGGGAACTTTTCACTTGTGCCAAAAAATAATTGCATTTGTGCAGTTTAATCAAGGTTGTTAGTCGTTTTGCGAGTGCAAAATACTATGTTGTAACACTTAAAGTCTATCTGCTATTTGGGTTGATTTTTTCTCTTAAGCTTCTTTTAAGTAATATCATTTCTTATGCTGAAATAGTCAATAATAATTTCTCCTTTTCTAATTGCTATAAATCCACTGACATTGACACTTGTTTCTCAAGCTTCACTGACTTTACATCATATTGGAGTTAATAGCCTGTAAAACTCAATTTTGTCTGATTGATACATTTAACATTAATTAGATCATTGCCAAAGCGTAGATGGAGTAAGATTCTCAAAACTCTCTGGGATTTCCCCAGGATCCCCAATTTTCTCAAGGGCATCATTAAAGTTTCATCTGAAGAGATTGCAGGAAAGGGAATTAGAGAATTAGCCACAGTGTAAATGTCTGTATTGTGTTCCTGTATAATCCTCTGTGTAGTATCTTTGATTGAAATCTCATCTTGTTGTCCTCCATTTAGTCAGTAGAAAACTGTGTCTGCATCCTGCGAAACCTGTCCTATCACGTTCACAAAGAAGTGCCGGGGGCAGAGCGATTTCAGGAGCCACATGCCAATCACTTGCCGAGGCCAGGAGGGCACCAGAAGAAGAAGAATGAGGCTGAATGTTTTGGAGGGAAAAGAGCCAAAGGTTGGTAGGATAACGCCATGATAAGTGATAACACCAGAATAAGCATTAGTTGTTGTGTTATTCCAGCTTGATAGCTCGGTGTTATCACATTATGGCTTTCAGAGCTTTCAGATTTTCATTATCTCTGCCGTTTGTGAAGCAACTATCATCCCATTTCACAGGTGGATTCATTTGCCCCCCGGCTAATCAAAACCCAATTTGGGGGCATCTATCTTGAGCCGTTCAGATTTTATCAACTGCTGTAATAATTAGCATCCAAAATTAAGACTTTTTAAGTGCTCTATAATAGTACAACTCCTCCAGCTCAGATCACTAAGACAGATGCGCTGATATGTCGGCCTGCACAAGCACAGTGCCTTCAGGGGTAATTTTCTGCAGCTTTTATAGTTTTTGAATGCAATCCTACTCTATTTAAAACTCCATTTGTTTCTTCATTCCTTCCTTCCTCTGGCAATTCTCTGCTTGTTTTTATTTCTTATATCATATATTAAATAGTTGTATACTCTGCCAACGTCTCTAAACTTGACAGCTCTACATATAAAAGTCCTGTCACACTGCACACAAGCAAACACAATCTCTTTTTGCAAATTTGCTTTGCCTGATTTGTTTTGGGCTTGTCTTGTCTTGGTCTCCGGCATGGATCTCACATTTCTCGTCCCTTTTTTGTGTGTCTCGCCTGTGAACGCCTGTATATTTCAAAAACCTCAACATGCAGGAGCTGATGTTAGATTTTGCTCTGCAGGAGGAGGCACAGCTACTACAGGCAGACAACTTTCATCTGGGGTGTCAGATTCAAAAATTGGCAAGCTGCCTCGTACATTAAGTTACATCAGTTATCTGGTGTAAAAGTAGAGAAGAATCCTGCCAGTGATGAGTAACCTATATACTGTTTGAATTACAGCAAACATAATTACAAGGCTGCAGCAGCTGTCAAAGCTTTGTGCTGGAAGGAACAACTTAATAGGGAAACTAATGAAGTTGGAGTTAGAGGCGATCAGTTTACATTTTTTTTAAAAATCTTTTGTGGCTTTTGATCAATGTTAATGTTTCACCTAATTACACAAAATAGAAGAATGTCGCCCTGAGCCTAAGCCTAACCCTAAACAAGCAAGAGCACATGGTTATACAACAGACATCTACTCTGGTGCTGTTGGACCAGATGGAGGAGCTCTGAGTTTCTGCTGCAGCACAATGTAATCTGTGACATACTGTTCTTTCTTTCTTTCTTTCTTTCTTTCTTTCTTTCATTTTCCCTTTCAACCCTATTCATCAGAGGAGTGGTTCAGTCAAGGTCAGTCTGCCTATTACTCTATAGCATCAATTGATAATATTGTGCTTTTGTTGTGTACTATTATCATAAAAACTAGTGTTTGTGTGTGTGTGTGTGTGTGTTGTGTGTCAATGTGTGTGTGTGTGTAGGTGTGTGTGTGTCAATGTGTGTGTGTGTATCTGCGCTCATGCTTCTGCTTATAATTTCGATGTACAGGTTGGAAAAATGGATTTTTGGACAGAAAATACGGTACATTGGATTTACCAAAACGTACAGAACCAATGAAAGGTATATAATATTTGTAATTTTTGTGATGATTTCACATAAAACACTGCACTATGCCTTCACTATGCACTATGCCCTTATTTAGTGTTGCAAAGGGCCTATTTAGTTCTACTTAACATTTGAGAAAGGGTCGTCTGTTGCGACTAATAGATACAAAGTAGATAGATTATGGAGGACTTCTAAAATGGTTCAATTATATATTATCATCGGACTACAATCAGGCATCAATACCTGTTATCTGTGTGATGTTATTTTGCTTTGTATGCGTGATGCTGGCAAGGGCTGAAAGAGAAGCCATTTAAATGCAAAGCAGCGGATCAGTGCCTGCACCTCTTGAGGAGAGTTGCAATACTGAAAGAGAATGACCCACTAAGTGAAAGACTGATAATATTTTTATCTGGCAACATCGACAGCAGCAATATTGCCTCTGATAATATGAACTGGCACTGTGATTTGCACAAGATATGATCCTTGTACATTGATATATATAGTGTATATATGAGATACAGCATGGCCTGCCCTTCTTTAAATATTGTTTACATTATTAAGATGAAAACTGGAGCTTAATGACTGTCCTAAGCCGTTAAAACATATGTACAGTGTGTGAGAAATGTGACAGAAAATGTCACAAAGGCACCGTAGGACTCTGCGCTGTATATGTGAATCAGGCTGCTGTCGGAACAGAGATCAGAGCTGAGCCGTGCCTCCCACGCTTCACAGAATGTAAATCAGAATGACAAGCATGTTACAGTCCCAGGTCAGGATTATATTGCTTGTGAGCGGACCAGCAGCCTCCGCTGGCTGAGTACAGAAAACCGCAGGAGGTATCCACTGACACACTGAGCAGCACACTGTATACACACTGTGAAAATATTCAAGAGATGTGTGTTGACTGAGCTGTCAAATTGGCAACACATTTTTGTTCAATGTGCACCACATGTGCGAGTTTATATTACTTAAAAATCACCATTGATAATGTGCCATAATGTGAATAGCAAATAATAGTCATCTCTTAAAAAAAAGGATTCAAGTCCAGTGTTAATGCTGAGCTGTATGCGTCTGTGCAAGATGGTTGACCTACATCTAATAATTCATCACACTGACCAAATAACAATACATTGTCAGTCATCAGTTATTGATGGTGATGCAGGCCCTTTGCCACAGCTTAAGGTTTAATGAAACGACGCCCCTGACTTTCTCTGCCTCTCTGTTTGAAGGGCTGGAGCTGCTGTACCAGCCCGAGGTGGTGCGGCTCTACCTGTCTCTCCTCACTCGCACTCAGAACCACAACACCCTGGAGGCGGCTGCAGGAGCGCTGCAGAACCTCGCTGCAGGACACTGGGCTGTGAGTGCAGGCCAGTGAGGGTGCAGGCCAACAGCTGTGTGTCTGTGTCTGTGTGTGTGTGTGTGTGAGTGTGTGTTCCTGTACTTCTATCTTTGTGTAAATAAAGAGTAAATATTTGTGAGAACCAATTTGAGTTTTAAACCTTCAGAGTGACATTTTTGCGAAGTGAGGTCCTCACTTCTTCAAGGGGCTGTTTTAGGGCAGTGACTCTCAACCTTTTTCATATCAAGGACCCCTAATTTAGTCCACATTAGGGCCACGGACCCCCCATTTGATGATTTTGTCTCTCGGACCCAAATCAGAGAATATTTTTATTGTTAGATATGATTTTGTCCAGAATCCCAAAGACTATCTATATTATAGGTAAAGAGATAACAGTCATTCTTCTACATTATCTTCTTATTAATGAAATAACGGTGAAGATTAACACTGTTAACACAGATTAACAATTTGCTGGGGCCCCCGCCGTGGCACCTCCTCAAGGACCCATTGGTGGTCCCCGGACCCCAGGTTGAGAACCATTGTTTTAGGGTCAGCACTTAGGGTTAAGGTTAGGCATGCAGTGGTGAGGGTTGAGGTTAGGGTTGGGGATAGGGAATGAATGTAGTCAATGGATGGTCCTCATGAGGATAGAAGTATAAGGATGTGTGTGTGTGTGTGTGTGAAGTTTGATTTTATTCTCTATGAGGCTGATGCAGAGGGAATGGGTTCCGTTTATTTGTCACACACACGTTTATACACACAGCGTGGTTGTGTCCCTTCAGTGAAACATCAGTCTGCAGTGTGGCTGTGTGTTCTGAAGTTGAACATCAGCTAGCTGTTGTGTTTTGTGTTTGTGCTCCTAGTGGTCCAGCTACATCCGGGCCACAGTTAGGAAGGAGAAAGGGCTTCCTATTCTGGTGGAGCTGCTGCGTTCAGATGCGGACAAAGTGGTGCGAGCCGTGGCTATCGCTCTCCGTAACCTGGCCATAGACCGACGGAATAAAGACTTGATAGGTATTGGGCTTGGAACTCTCATCCACATACGGGGAACACACACATACACACACACACACACACACACATTGAATTTGCTATGTTGTTCCTCTCATTACAGGGAGCTATGCTATGAGGGACCTAGTCAGTAATCTGCCGTGTGGGCAGCAGCGGCCAGCCAAGAACCTGGAGGGCGACACGGTGGTGTCCATCTTGAACACGATCCATGAGATCATCACAGACAGCCCAGAGAATGCCCGCGCTCTCATACTGGGTCACGCCATTCAGAAACTGGTAGCCATCAACAAGACAAGGTACAGCTATGTCTTCCAACTTAAATGTAACCCTTACCCTTCCACACAAAATTAATGGAATCTATTCCAAACTGAATGCACAAAGCAAAATTGGAGCGAATATATATGTGTACAGATTGATTAAATTATAATTTGAAAGCCAAAACAAATGTAGTTAAAGTCTCAGAGATTATATAATTTTTTCCAAAATATGAACACGTAATATTGTATGACTGCTTACCATCTTTATTTTTAACACATCGCCTTGAAGCAATTGCTCACGATATTACTAACATATCACTCTGCATACTTCTGTCAGGGCAATCACAGAATTATTCTATTTTATTCAACAGGAGAGTATTGCTCTCGAGACTGTGCTCTATTATTTACAGCAATGTCTAATGTACCGGTATGTCTTGCCAGCCAATCTGCACGTGAGACCAAGGCCGCTGCCCATGTGCTTCAGACAGTGTGGGGCTACAAGGACCTGAGAAACCATCTTTACAAGGCGGGCTGGAACAAGAGCCACTTCAAGGTTTTTCTCACAGTATTTCCTGACCATTAAACCCCCCTAAAAAACAGACACATTTTCATATCAGCATACATAGTGAGCTCTGCAACATATTGTTTGTTTTGGCTTCATAATCGTGTTCATTTGGATCTGACATGACTCTACGACCCCCTTTACACTGCAAAAAACTTCCATCTTAACGAGTCATTTAGTCTTACAATCAACCTTCAAATCTTATTTTTCTTAAAACAAGAGAAAAATTCTGCCAATGGGGTGAGATACCTGTACTTCGTTCCAATGCAGTTTCACTTGTTTCAGGAATTTTCTATAAATGAGTGTCGGTATCTTGAAACAAGTCAGAATAAGGCAGATCACTGCACTACTATCAAGAAAATGAAACATGATTCGACAAAATTCTTGAAACAAGTTGATTTGTATTGGAAACAAGTGAAATGATCTAACCCCATCACTGGCAGATTTTTTCACTTGTTTTAAGAAAATTAGGATTTTAGGACTCAATAATAGACTTAACTGACTTGTTATGTAAAATGGAGATTTTTTGCAGTGTGCACCTGGCATCAACATGTGTCCAGCTCAGATGGAAATGTAACTTGTCAGGATGGGGAAAAAGCAATAGATGGGAATCTGTGAAATCTGTGTTTTGCGAGGAAAAGGGAAATATTTCTTTCAGTGTGTATACCAGAGATTTCAATGTCAGGTGTGTAATCTGATGCAGCCAAATCATATCTACACACATACATGGATACGAGACGCACGTCAACGCCAGGTGTGAAAGGGACCAGTGACTCTAAGCTCATATAGTCATTATCTCATGTCACATCCAAAATAAAGAATATGAAGCCAAGACGTTGTATTCTGGTTGTCATACAGTCATGTATTCCCTTTTCCCTCTCAAAGCCAACAACTACAGGAACTACTAAAAAATCCAAGAGTGGGAAGCAAGGCAATGATGACATCACATTGCCTCTCATGGAGAAAAACCAAGGTCAGCAAATCATTGCGTGCATTCCCTAAGCAAGAGGTTATTAAACCCATCACCCATATGAAAAACGTATCCTCTAGCACAGGGAACAAGCCCATTAAAACATATTCTGATTTTTTGTCATGTGGGGACAAAGAAATGGGCATTTTGAGTCCCAACTCATATTCCTGTGAAACATATAGCCCTAAACCAGTGATGTGCTGCCAAGGTTATCAGTGCACAGACTCAGCTATTAGCCTGAATAGACTCTGCCAGGGGCACGACCGACTCACGCATCACCAGTCACATTTCATTTGAACATTATTTTAAAAGGGCATCCACTTCCAGCATTAAGAGCAACCTCCAGCGTCCCACACTGTGATACCCCAAGTGAGCCACTAAGACAGGGTTTCTCTCTAGGCCGCCTTATAAATGGTGAAATGTTCCTTTGGGGCACCCCTAATCTTTAACAAATATAATTCCTTTTGAAGTATGAATTTGAGGGCAAAAATAAGTGTAGTATAAATGTAGACTTTCAATCGGTTGTTTGATTGCACTTGCCTACTTGCCTCTCATGGATTTCAATCCAAATGAATTGGGTGTTCTTTTGGAAAATTTGTTTTGCCTGAAAGGGGCATTAAGTGCTAAAAAAAACCCTGAAAAAATGGTGGGGTGCTCCCTCTGGCAGCTGGTTAGGTCTATATGAAGAGTTTCATTCTAAAATGAAAGATCCGCTATTTGCAGAAACAGCTACTCTGGCAAAAAAAGACTGCTGGTACAAAATTAAAACAAATTATGATGCTTTTCAGAGGATACTAGTTATCATGTCAAGTGCTTGGCTCAGAACAAATTGATAGACATTTCCGGGGCATTCTGGGGATAATTTGTTGCAGTATTTACTTTTCAGCATTTTCTTTTTGTTCTTTCTCTCTCTGTATTTCTAACACTCTTTGATACACCTTTGCCATATTGTCTGTTACTAATATTTTTATTATCATTTTCCCTCACAGATGTGTACTCCACCTTAGAGCAGAGTGATAGAGTAGGGGATGGAAAAGGGCCCATGATGGAGAGAGAGACTCTCCAGGTAATCTTTTAATTGGATGCACTGAATACACTCTTGATCACTGTGAAATCTTGGTTGTGCTTGATCTAAAAAACAAGCTTCATGACAGTAACTTTTCCCTGTGAATACAGTCCAGTATACTTAAATGAGGTTGCTGACAAGTTTTGCTACAAGATTACTTGCTCATCTCAGCTGTCGGGGTTTTTGCAAATTTTCTAACACCAGCTGTTTGCATATTTTTTGACCCAGGCTTTTACTGAAAGGAAACACTTCATCAGAGCTGGAAGGCCTGCGGTGGGCCTGGTGGACAGCAAACCTCCACCGCTGGACTCCTGGGTCTGAAGGTGACAACAGGGCCAGGCCAAGCCCGGCTGAATCCTGTACAGACACTCTCCACTGGTGGCATGTGGATTTGTGCCACTGGATCATTCTTGTACAGATGGAGAAAAATATTCAGTCTCCTTATCTTAAATCATTTTCTTTTGTTCGCAGGAAATAATGACGTCAAACATGGACATTTATTTATTTACGGAGATTATTTGGGAGTTGGTTTGGATGGATATTGACAATTATGACGATATACTTCTGAAAATCATAATGGATCACATATTGGGATCTATATTTACATCTGAAATACCCTAATTATGGAAATTGTAGTGAATCTTGACTGGAAAGAATATATTCTATGTACAATTTTACTCCTACACAAGGATGAGTGGATTTATATAATATCTAGTTTCTTAAACTGTGGATTAGGGCCTAAATCGGGCCGTGGGTCTGTTTGTGGTGAGTTCCCATGGTTCCTGGGCTGAAGAAGTTTGTGAACCTCTGATATAATATAATGCAAGAAATGTTTTTGGTCACTGTTTGAGATAATTAGGATTAGGGTTGTGGTGGGCCTAGTCATCAAACACATCCACACTATTTGAAATTCACATTATTCTTCTTGACAGACTTGCCATCAGGTTAGAATGTGCTGTTTTACTGCGTTGCATCAGCAAATTGTGCATATTCCTTTTGTTTCATGATAGGCAAATGAGATTGTAAATGTGTAATAAAAGATTGTTAATATTCTAAATGAAGGTATTTATATTGTAATATTTATTGTAATACTCATGTTATTTATTAACAGTTGTAGATGTTGTTATCCTGTAAACAAGACAGCAGTGTATTAGCTAACACCAATAGATCCTACATTCAATCCAACTTAGCTTTGCAGTGGTCCTTTTTGCATTGCGATGTTGAATGGAAAATGGAAATAAATTATGCCCATAATTTCTCATTTTCGCTTGGTTACTCTTTTTTTTTACGCTTCATCATTACATCGTTACATTAAATTTCACTGTTGAGTTGACCAACACTCCAACGCCAAGAATTCTGTAGTGTATTGGAGAAGAATGCTTTTATTAATACACAAAGAAAGAAATACACATAAAGAAATACACAAAGAAATACACATAAAGAAATACACAAAGAAATACACATAAAGAGTTCAATTGAGTAGCCTTTACAGGCATTTACTTGTTCAGTCTGAAGAAGTTATGCACATTCCTCTTTCGAATGCCTCTACGCCTATTCAGACTGAATCCAGAACACGTTTATGTTGCTGCAAAACATGTGCACAGTTCTATGCAAGTTCTATGCAAGGATCCCATTGTTCAAATGTATTGACATGAAACTGATAAGTGCGATTATTGATTATATTATTACAACATAAATTTCCATTGCCACTGATTGAATGTTTCATAACAGATACATTACAGACAGCAAAAAAAGGGTAAAACAACATGCTTTGGTTTACAACGCAACACACGTGACACTTTCATTGTAACACAATGCATCTGCAGTAGAACAATTCAGCAGTAATGGATTATCTCATTTGAACTTCCATCAAAGAGCAATGCACTCAACAACAACTCGTGTAATTGAAGGGTTACAGTTTGGGTTACAAACAACTCACTGGTCTAGAGACAGACCAAGTGCATGTATGATAGATACTGTATGTGTTCTGTCGTCACTCTAACCCCGTTTACCATTTTCATTACAAGCCGTCATAAATTGATTGCCTGGAGATTTGTTTTTCACGGATGTATCGATGATTACAGTCAGACTGTTGTTTATCAGTCGTGCCTCAACTTCCCCTCTGTCTGTTTTTCACGATGGGGTTTCTCAGGTCGGTTTACCCCTCGGAGTCAGAGGGGAAAAGGGGGAGAAAATATGCATGTAGCAAGAAGATTCATGATTGATAGCGGGTGTGGATCAGGGGAGTTTTATAGCTGGAAGAAGTATACACAATCAATGGATTGAGCAGGGGATGTCAATAGAGTTGTCTGACTTTCACCAACAGTTATTTCAGTATATGGAGAAACGCTCACCTTGATGCAAGAGAACTATGAAAGAAGAAATGCCGCTGAAGAAAATGAGAGGGTCAAGCGATTGTTGTACCAGAGAACACTGTGAGCGTACTGCAGGCAAGTCTGACCTACTTTCAAACTCGCCTTGGCTCGACCCTCTTTAAGATGACGGGAACCATGGAATTGAGCATTACTTGTTTGTTTTACAATATCTATCCACAAGACAATAAGAGTCTGCCTCAGAAAACCATGCAGAGGCCGGGGGTGGGGGTGGGGCCCAGCTGATTGTTTTCATTTTTTATGTTTGCTAGGAATAGTCCAGTATGAAGAAAAATTACACTGAACAAAAATATAAACGCAACACTTTTGTTTTTGCTCCCATTTTTCATGAGTTGAAATAAAAGATCTATCCCCAATTATCCCCAATATTTTGTACACTCAGAGGCCTAATCTTCATTGAAATGCTGTGGCAGGACTTGAACGGGTTTGTTCATGAAAGGAAGTTCTCAAAGTTAAAGGTTAGAGTAACATGTCACCTACAGTCTGTGTCCTGGAGGGAGTCCCACTAAAACACAAACTTTTGCTGTCAACCCTGTTGCTCCCTAATACTCTTCCATACCTAACCCAGCCTTAATCAGCAAAAATGATGGCTTGCAAGCCTCAGTTTTCCGAAAGAAACAGATTGTAATAATTACTTTGCTAGATGCACTACTGCGCTGTAGTAATAATAATGATTTTGAAAAGGAAGCTATAGCTCTGTGTGATCAAAGTGTTGACAAAGCCCGTAGTGAGCCACCAAACAGCCTCTAGGCTCTCCTATACCACAAGCTCTTAAAGCCTCTATCAAGAGACACTGGCATATTCTATCAGATCCATCTGTGGAGAAGGCTTTTCAAAGCACATGCCTACAAACTGCCTGAAGAAGACCTGTACACACACACACACACAAAATTCATTGTGTATTTAATAAACTGTCCATGTGGGTTCTATTATATTGGAAAGCCATAAAGAGAATTGAGAGTTTGCATTACAGAAAACAAGAGTAATATCCAGAAACAAGGTGAAAGTTCGCCTATAGCTAGACCCTTTAATGCAGCGGGTCATGATGCCAAATAGGGTTCCAAGGCACTGAGTGGGTGCAGCCACCGAAGAGGGGAGGGATATGGAGAGGGTGTTGTTATAGAGAGAAGCATTTTGGATACATGAATTGCAGACAGAGAGCCCTAGGGGCCTTAATGAGGAACTTCAGTTGGGATGTTTCCTTTAATGAGACAATCTAAAGATGTACGCTCATACAAGTTGTTAACTGAATAGATAATCACTTAACCTAATATTCATAGTAGCCATGAGGGATGATGAAAGAAGTGAAATTATTGTACGTTACACATTGCCAAATATAATTATATGGGAGTCTGTTGAGGGGTGAATGGCATAAAGACCTTAAGGCAGCCAAAGTGAGGTCGAGGGTTGTCCGCAGAGCCGCAGTGCTGCAGTGCTGCAGTGCTGCCTACTATTGGCCCATAATTGGTGACCTGTCAATCACTAGGAAAACAACCCTGTTTTATAACCATTATATCCCGTTAATGACAATTATTTTGAAAATTGCCTCACATTAGAAGAAGTGAAATTAGCTACTGAGACCATAAACTCTTCTCGAAAAAATGTATTGACTTTATAGTTTGAGCAAGAAGTTGGGTTGTGGTGCCATTCACTTGCATTAGGGTTGGGCCGGGTTTGGAGTCTCATTGGAGCCAGCACCTGGTGGACTTTAGAGGAATTGCTTTAAAATTCATCCGTGGTTTTGGCCGCTTGAAACCATACGTCCAGCAGGCAGAAAGCACAAGTCCAGTTAGAATTCAGGTAATCAGGATACAGGTAGTACAGAAAACGAAGCTTGAAAGAACTTGGAAAACTCACAAGACAATCTGGCAAAGATAGAGTGAAACAAACAGCCTTAAATAGGGAATGGCTGATTAGGAAATGGATTGCACCTGGTGACTGGCGGGAAACAGGGAGAGAGAGAGAGAGAGGGAGAGAGAGAATGAGAATAACTTGACTGGATGATGACTAGAGTGAGCAAAGAACAGGGAATCAGGACTGGATCAGACGCTTGAGCTGGAACTGGCAGCAGTCGAGACACTGTATGTATGAAGCATCTAGTGGTGCCCGTATTTTTTTTGATTGAGCCAACAATTTTCTGTAGCCTCTAAAAGTAATGGTAACAAGCCTATAGAGAGCTGCTTAGTGATTTGGATATGGCCATCCATTAAACACCCTGTCTTATATTGTCTTATATTAGAATATATGTTTTACAGTATCTTTAAAATGTTCTACTATTTTGTTATTGTTGTAATGTCATTGTTATATTCTAGGGAAATGCACAGACATTGCTATATGATCAGTCACATGACTGCCTGTCACCTGTATATGAACCCATATGATTTGTATGTTTCATACGCAGATGAAGCATATAAAAAAGCGTCAGTTGACATACTGCCCAGATAAATTGTGAATATTAGTTAATGAATGAATGCTGGTTTTGTTCCCACTTTCAGTCATTTGTTTGTTTATTCATTCGTTCAATTTGCGATAATCTTTCTTTAACCAGACAAATAGTGTAAGGAAAAGTTCTCATTGACAGTCTGACAAATACCAAAACTATCAATGACATTGTTAGTGCCTTGCCCATTGAGCTTCACAGGACCTCATGTTAAAGTAAAGACAGTCATCTTAAATTTTAATGCATGTTTCAGTTTCAGTTCAGTTCAGTTCAGTTCATACATATCCATCTTTGTATCTAAGCGTTAAAGGGTTAAGGGCTGATGTGCCCCCTCTGACTTCTTTCATATTCTCTAAAATAGAATAGAATAGAACTGATTACTTTTCATTACTTCTCATTTCAGGCTTGATTTTAACTTGTGCTGATGATGAGACAATATATTAGGATAACAGCATGTTGATCATATCTAATTTCTACCATCTGGTTGAAGTGATTTTCATTGCACTAACTTTTTTCTGACCTCAATTATGCTCCCCTGAATATAGTTACAGTGGGGAGGAAAATGTAATTCTCTACTCTAATTTGAAACACAAAGTGTATGCTATGCGCCTGACCAGTGAGAGTGAAACCTCCAAATCCAACCTGATGACAAGGAGATATACGGTATACACTGCTCATCAATTCACAGTTGGAGACTTTCCACCAATTTACATCATGCAGAACAGAACAATAACAGGTAACACTTTACAATAAGGGTCACTAAGTTAAGGGTTAGTTAATGCTTAATAAGGGTTAGTTAATGCTTAATAAGCATTAACTAATCCTTAATTAACAGTTAACTAATGTGTAATTTACTAATGGTGTTCATGTTAACTAAGGTATTAATTTATACATTATTTAATAGTTTATAAAGATGACTATTAAATAATGTATAAATTAATACCTTAGTTAACATGAACACCATTAGTAAATGATTACCAGACACATTAGTTAACTGTTAATTAAGGGTTAGTTAATGCTTATTAAGCATTAACTAACCCTTAACTTAGTGACCCTTATTGTAAAGTGTTACCCAATAACATAACCAAAAAGTAAGCAGTTGGTTATGTGACAATAAGTTATCCTTGCACTTAGGCAAATCTGAATGTATTGTTTTTGGAACAAGGCATAATTTAAGGGACCTAACCAGTTTTTCTGTTGAATGTAATGGAACAAAGATACAAGAAAAGTGTTCTGTTACTTATCTTGGATGTGAACTGGAACAGTGTATGACTAGTGAGTCTATGGCCCTCTCTGTCATTGGGAAGGTCCATTCAAAGACAAAGTATCTGGCAAGAATATCCAAGTTCCTTGATAAGGAAACCATGAGGACATTAGCTACATCATTAGTTCAATGCCACTATGATTACACCTGCGTAACCTGGTACAGTGGTATAACTAAAAGAACAAAAGCTAAGCTTCAAAAAGCTCAGAACAAACTAATGAGGGTCGTCCTTTCGTTTGGAATAAAATCCCAAACGAAATTAAATCTGCCCATTCTCTGAATAGTTTTAAAAAACAACTGAAAAAATGGATGCTGAGTAAGTTTGTATAGTGAAACATCTTTTCTAGGACAGTTCTAAGTTTGGACTGGTTTCTGAACTTGTGTGTTTTTTTATTATTTTCATGATTGTATAATATTGATGTTTTTATTAGGTGTTTTAGTGTAAAAATGGGATATTAGTAGCATATACATGTCACTCCCTTTTCCTGCCTGCCTCCTAGCCTAGACCTCAGGACCGCAATGGAAATAAGTCATGTGACTTTTTTGCGATATCCTGATGAATTTTAGTACTGTATGTACATTTGTATATTGTATTTTAATTTATCGAATAAAGTCAATCAATCAATCAATCAATCAATCAACATCAGATAGGCATTCTTTCACTGAAAAATTAAAGCTTGAGCAGGTAGGCCTACTAGTTATATGAATAGCTACAAGCTTGCTAGGTGCAGTTTTCATAATTCTGCAGTACATAGCTGTGAGAAAAATAAATTATTCAAAGAGCTGATTATTATTCATTTGTCCACTGATATTGAAATGACATCCAGAGACCTTAGAATTTGGTGTGACTTGGTCTGGGGCTTGTGACCTGACTTGAGCGTTTTGATATGGATTTGCTTGAGACTTGTACCCTATGACTTGTGTCTTACTTGTGGCTCATGCAAGACTATAAGAAGGAGAGAAGAATCCTCTTATACAAACAACAGAGAGAGAAAAGAAAGAATGCTTCATTTACTCATAAGTAGTTAAAATCATTATGCACATGGTAGCATCCATGCTGAATTGCACATAGAATTTACATAAATTACATCCAGGTCTAATACAACAAAACACCCACAAAGGTTTAAAAAGGTCACATAAAGGGAAGTTGCCAGGAAAGCATGAACAACATGAGAGCAATCTGAGACAAACACAGGAAACCCACACAATATAATGTACACAACTGGGCAGTCACTTTCGCATGTTTAGTAACCTGCTCATGTAAGGTAAGAATCTATAGGGTTCCATGGCAAACCTGGTCCAATTTGTCTGGTGGCCACGCCTGGATTACCAACCGGCACACAGGACTGACGCCCCGGGGGCCCTGGACCACCAAGGGCCCCAAAACTCTGTGTAGATTAATTTGCAATTGTAAATTTGTCCTCTCATACAAATGCGCATACCATCATGGCTTCCTCTTCCTCAGGCAGCCTCTTCACTGCCTAATAAAATGTTTTATCCAATCCAAGATGAGAAAGCAGAACTATAGATATTGGGATTACACTGACCTCTTGTGGAGGCTGCATAGCATGAGTGAATAACATTGTTGATTACTAATTGATTTACTATGTTTAACAGGAAAAAAGTACAAACAACATAGTTTAATATTTCCATGTTTAATTTTTTCCCACACATTTTGTGTAATTGTATTGAAACATTTCCCTCATCTCCAAATTTATCACTATTCTTTAAAAATAGCAGTTATCACGGCTGAATAGTTTGATTTCAGTGTGGTATATAGAAATTGGTGAGATGTCGCGCGTGGAAATTGTAAGTCATTGTGGGGACAAAGGCAAATTTTAGAAGTGAAAATCCGGAAAAAGGTGCACAGGAAAAAGATGATGAGTGGAATTTGTGGATAGTCATAAGTCCCTGGCGGAGAGAGAGAGAGGAGGGCCGAGCAGGGCCTTGGTGACATCTCCAAACATGTCAGCACAGCACATTGGACAACACGGCCCTGCCCTCAGAACCAAATCACAAGATCAACAAGGGCAAAGCTGTTTTCTCTCAGCCCCCAACGCCAACCTGTTGTCCTTTAAGGAGAGAACCTACCGCGGAAAGGTTGAACCGTTCGCAGGTGTCCTCTCCTGAGGATCCAATCATATCTCCTTATCTGACACTCAATCTTTGGATCTAATCCCTTGAGTCCGCCATGACTGTTTCAGTTTTCTCCAGACTTGGGTATATCTGCTCTCTGAGTGTCCTGCTTCTGCTGTCGGCTAGTCTGAGCCTGAGCAGTCCCATCACGTCTCCTGAGAACCATCACAGGGCATCAGTCGGTAGGGATGTTCTTGATAATCCGCTACTTGAGCAGACTGACTTGGATGCACAGGACCTCCTCAGCCAGTTTCTGTCCACACTAAACCTCACGGAGCAGGGGCCCCAGCCCGGGCCCCTCGCTGCCCGTAAGGAGCCACCAGAGTACATGCTGGAGCTGTATAACCGATTTGCCACTGACCGCACTGCTGTGCCCTCAGCCAACATTGTGCGCAGTTTCAAGAATGAAGGTACAAACTTCTTTTTGTCTAAAGCTACCAAAATCCTGCAAATATTATATATTTTGTAAAGAAAATTAAAAATTTCGTGCAAATTTCTCAAAATGATGTGTAACAAACAAGCGGAAGCAGTGAAATAACTGGGATGATGTTTGATATTCAGGAATATTAAGGAAATAATTTAATCATGTCAACAAAATTGGGGTACTTTGTGTTCATGAAAGTCACAGTGATATTACAGTGCAATTACAGGACCAGAAGCATTAAAGCGTTTGTACTGTTATGTTTGAAATAACAATGCTACGCTTGAGCTAAGTTTTGAAAATGTATTGCTACTATAGTTCAAACAAAACAATTATATGCCTTCTAATAATAATGCAAGGGTACATTATAGTGTTGAAGATATACTGTAGATCAACTTATCTTTTGACAAAAAAATAAACAAATAAATCATGCAAAACACAATTGAGACACCCATATTGATATTTTAATTTCAGATTCCTCCCCCTACAGTGTGACGGCCAGGGGTGTGAGGATACACCCCTTGCTGTTCAACATCTCCATCCCCCACCATGAACACATAACAATTGCCGAGCTCCGCCTTTACACCATGGTCCAGAGGGCCCATGCTGGCCTTGACCGCAAGGTGACCATCTACAAAATACATGAGGGCGTTCTTTGGACAAAAGAGGTGGGGACAGAGGGGAGGAGGAGGGATAAGGAGGAGGTGGTGGAGATGAAGGACTTGGAGGAACTGGTGACAAAGCATATCCATGCCAAAGATAACAGCTGGATGTCATTTGACCTGACTCATGTGATTACGCTCTGGCGGAAGTCGGGGTGTGCAACACACAGACTGGAGGTTCATGTTGCAACTCTGGAGCCCGAAGAGGAGAGGGCCAGACTAGGGGTCACAGGAGAGGGTGAAAAGTTGGTTGATGTCGATATTGACAGAAGCCTGGCGGGGAAACACAATGCGGTGATGATTGTATTCTCGGATGATCAGAGCAGAGACCACAAACAGGATAAGCAAGAACTCAACCAGATGATTGAACATGAGAATGACCCTCCTGAAAATCTAGAGCAGAGCCAGCAGGCTTTCTGGGGGCACGTTACTCAGAACAGCGGCCACGCTGACCAGAAAGAGTCGGACAAACAGTCTCTCCTGCAGCTGCAGTCCAGCCTTATCTATGACACGCCTCCCCGAATCCGTCGCAATGTTAAGAGTGAGCCATGCAAGAGGACCCCGCTCTCTGTGGATTTTAAAGACATTGGCTGGGATACATGGATCATCCAGCCACTGGCCTACGAAGCGTACGAGTGCAACGGTGTGTGCAACCCACCTATGACCCCCGAGGTCTCGCCTACCAAACACGCCATAGTCCAGAGTCTGCTGAGCGTTAAGCGTCCGCAGAGAGCATCGCGCGCCTGCTGTGTACCTACTAAGTTGGAGCCGATCTCACTCCTTTACTATGATAACGGGGTGATCACTTTCAACCACAAGTATGAGGGGATGGTGGTGGCAGAGTGTGGCTGTAGATAGTCCTGAAACTGATGCTATTAGACAGAGCTAGAGACTGTGGACTGATGGACCCTGAGAAGTCAATGTGGTATTTCAACCAACGGCATCTGAGAAGACAACTCTACTACTGCTTATCTGATACCGACATAAATATAATATACAACCAATAAACAATCATCTATCTATCTATCTGTCTATCTGTCTGACCATATGTCCGTCTGTCTGCCTGTCCGTCCGTCTAGCTAAAGTATCAAGAGATCTGGATTTTGTTGTGCAGCAGGCAGTGAGATGGACATAAATCTGTGCAATGTGATGTAAATTTGCAATTGTATAGAAGTATATCTTCAATTACGAGGCTGCATTAAGATGCTATTAGTGTAGAATATAAAGCTTTATAAAGCTAAACAAGTAATTCTGTGAAACTTAATGAACAAAATGTGTTGTTTTATTCTGTTTTATTTATCCAATTAAGTTTTTTAGTGTTTTTGGATGCGTTAACTAATTTAATGTAAATGAAAGAAAAAAAATGTTACTAATAGCTCCTAGTGTTTGCAAGAGAATGGCCTTAATCCGATCCTCTTGTACAGAGCAAAGGACAAAATGAAGAGAAAAGTTTTGATACCAAACGTTTGTACAAATGACACATTGCATCCTGGCACAATGTGCTGTGCAATCTGTTTGAGCTGATGTTTGAGTGAGGTCCATGTTATTATAATAGCTTTAGGACCAGTAAAGTGTCCAATACTGCAGATTTGACAGTTACAATGACAACCTACTGCTTTGAATAATTTGGAAATATTTATATGGGCTCTGTGCAAGTAAAAGTAGGATAAGATGATCTTTCAAGGAACAGAATATGGAAAGCAGGTTTTCTGTCTACTTTTTGTTCAGGCAGAAATTGCTTTTTTTAAATTTTTTTTAGCACATATCCTGAATGCAAAAATTGGCTTCAGCTTATTCAACCAAAATGGCCTGCAGGTTTCTGGATGATTTTGAATGGTTCTGTGAAAATATCTGCATTAAGGATTCCTTACAGACAGTTTGGGGATTATATATTGCATACCTACCTATTTTTTGCAAGAACTTGCTGTGGAGCATTGTCTACATTGTCTGCGTAAAGAGGATTTCTCATCAATTCAGTTTTTTGAATGTAAAAATTCTGTCTTGAATGCAGTTTAAATTGTGCCAAATTGCTTGTCACATAGGAAATATAGAGTGCATCTTACAGATCTGTGAGTGGCATCATTTGTTCATGTAACCTCATGGCATCTTGGAACCTTGGAGCCATGGAGATATTTAAAGATTTTGACATTTTTCTCATTATTTGCATATATATACAGCTTTTGACTAGGAAAAGATTTTCATGGTATCTTGGAGCTGTTGAGGACTTCTTGTCTTTTTACCATCTACAGCCATTGTCACCTATGATACCGAAAAATGCAACTGCAGTAAAGATCTTTGATATAGAACAGCCTCATCTCCGACTTGTGATTCTGACACTGACATTAATTATATTTATTATAGCCTACCTGTAATATACAAAGTGAAAATTCAGGTGGGATGTTTCCTAAAATGAGACATTTCTGAGCAGTTCTCCACACTGAACTCTTGCCTCATTATAAGGTAATCGCAGTGCTTCCCACCACATCATGCCCCCCCTCACAACCCCACCCCTCGCTCCTCATCCCTCTCGCGTCACATGCCTGGCGAGCCTCTCTCTGCCCCCTGCCATGCCATAGTGATAACGAGGTGTCAGAGCCTGGAGTCTTGTAGACCGTCACTCAGGATGAGAAGCCACTCCAAGTGGGCAGCGTTTGGGAGAGGGTGGTGTCAGATTCCTGATCTCCAACACCAACATGCTCTATTGACAGTCCAGCCAACAGGTTGCTTGGCGCCCTCTGATCCCTCCCACTTCCTTTTTCTGACATGGGCATGCTGACGCCCTTATCAAGGCCATGGCAACAGAACAAATGGAAAAAAAAAAATCATGTCACATCATCACCTAGCTTCTGCTGTTAACAGTCGGAAGCAGATAACAACGATGGAATAACATTGTGGAACCTTCTAAGTTAAAGGGGTCGAAACACTAAAACATGTTTTTTGACATGTTAACTGATATGTAGGTGTTGTTTGAGATAGAAGACAAAGCTAGGCATAACCTCCACACTGCCAATGTTTTAGGCGCTAAATTGACAACTGCCATTGGATGTTTTGCAGCGTCTTACTTTAGTTTGACTCCTCGTAATCAGAGTCCACCCCCTCCACCACTGTTTCTCCTGTTTCATTGCATTTTTCAAACTAGTGGGGTAAGTGGAGAGAGACTGAAACTGGGGGTACCATCACCCTTTAATAAGTACCTCACTCTACCCAGATTTGCAAAGGTTAAGTGTGCATATCAAAGCTATCAGCTACTAGTGAACAAGTTGACTTTTTAATGTGGCACACATTAAAAACCTCAATATTCAGTGACGAGGAAATTCAACTTAATATACTGTTTTATTGAATAGTTGTGTAGAGGTCCAGACACACCAATATGTATATTGTGAGTGATATTCATTTTAAAAGCCTGGCTTTCAACTGTCCTCTCAAGTGTTGTCCTCATTTTGGGGCTTTCGGATTCTATCCAGATCTTTTTTTTTGAGTAGGATTTTTCTGTTAAAATTGGTGAAATAATGTAAGTAGTGATGACATACATAACACAGAAACTTAACATAAGTTACTATAGATTTTAATGCATTACTGAATAAATATTTTGAGAACCACCATGGTGCGGATGTTGCGCTATCCTCAAAAAAACCATAAAATATTGGAATGCTAAGCTAAGTACGGCTAGTGATTTTTTCACTGTTTTTCATTGCATCTTCAAAACCCATCAGAATCCACCTCAACAAATAAAGAAATGCATGACAGAGGAATGTTAGTGTCCCTAACAAATCTCTTATTTGGGCTGAAAATGATGTCACGCTTGAGAGGACAAGGTCGCTTGGGCTGTTCATGTTTTAGCTGCAGGAACAGTGTGTAAACGATGATACAGAAAACAATTTTAGATTAAGTTAGTGTCTCTTATCAAATAAAATAAATAAAAGGTTTATAAGCTTGTTTACCACCTGTGCTTATTAGCATTATTAATGTGTTTTCTGTAGGCGAGCACACTATTATTCTTCCATAACTGCTTTTTATCAGTGTGCCTGCTGAGAGAGAGAAATGACCAGCTTTGTTCACCCATCATGCTAGGAATGATCTGGAAATACTGATGGGTCTTCACTTTAGAAATCCTGTCGATCCAGTGGGTCAGGGCTTCCTGGTCTCAAAGCATAAAGACATGGTTAATTTCATTGGCAGACTTGGTGGGGAGCTATGCAGCAAGAGAGAGGAGGGAACATTGTCCTAATTAACTTAAAACCAAAATTTGACATCACTCCAAAATCTGAAAGATGACAGTGACAATGCTTAACTGGACAGTTAACATGTTTCTTTTACGAAATACAAAAAACAAATTTCCATTGGCAATTGCCTTTTTCCCTGACCTATTGAAAACATACTGATCCATGACCCCAAAGCCATTTTACACCTAAATATTTTCCATTGAAATTGTGCTAAATTTCTTGGAAAAGTCATGAAAAAAGTTGTGGTATTTGATAAGCAAAGACGTGTAGGAACACTGTATGTGATCAAGAAATGTATTGGATTAGTGTTCCTTCAAAGGCAACAAAATCTTTGGGAAGCCAAGCTTAACATTATGACATTAAACATTTTACCAGTTCAAACAAAGATTCTGCCTTTATTTACTGTCCTTTTATTACCACTGTACTGTCTTGTTTGTTTTTATGCTGGTCTGTAAAGCACTTGTTTTTTAGAAAAATGCTATATAAATAAAGTTCTTCTGAAATTATAAACACATGGCTCTTCTCATTTGGAGATATGGTGGAGAGAGTTATACAGTAATAGATAGGGGAATGTTGGCATTCATGTCACATTATATTATGACCACAAGGGGGAGACTTTTCATAAATAATCTTTTTCTCATCATCACACCACATCACGATTTGAAGGAAAAGACTGAGTTGAATACAGGACAAGACAGTAATGAAAAGATTCAGGGTTCAGGGAGAGAGAAAAATAGAGATTTGGAAGTTTTCACGCTGCACTGGCAAGCTGCTGAACATGTTGTCAAGAAGATAACAGACCTGCTGCTTCCTCTTGAAGTTTGTACTTGGGCAGATATATCCAGAGAAGTTTATATCCTTCCTTTTCAAAAATAACAGGCCAATGTTGTTATTTTTCTGTACATGGTGGCCTTCAGAAGAACATGGAAAGATATGAAGTCAAAGAACATCCTCTGACGTGTGCTCTTTATGGCACATTTCCCAATGTGCTTAGGGCACCATTGCCAGCAATGTTACTGTAAGAAGCCAACTTTCTGTCGCCTCCGACTCTGTGATCACTTGTATTGTGTTTCAACATTACGTATATCACAATACTGATGTTGTCATCGACATATCTTTCTGCTTCTGTCATCTGTCAGATGACTGCAGGACCATAGAAAAGTGATTTGATCGAGTCACAAAATGCTAACAGCACAGAAATTACCGTTAGCCTTGGTTAGTGAGCATTTTGTGACCCTCGATCAAAGTCGCCTGACAACAGAAACAGGAAGATGACAACACCTGTATTGTGTTATATATGTTGATACACAAAATAAGTGATCACAGAGTCAGAGGCAACAGATTTTTGTGAAAAAGGTCTAGATGGGCAACTCGTGGCTCCTGGGCTGCATGCCCAGGAGCCCCCAGATCAATCCTTTTTTAAAAAATTATTATCAAGTATTGATTTCACTGAGACTTTTTCTTTTGGCTGTAATACTCTGTTTGACTACTAGAGAGCCCACCTACTGGGGCACTCTATCGAAAGGGAACGGGCCTCGCAGGTTTCTCATTGACCAGACAGCATGAAGGCTAAATTAGACTTCTCCGTCGAACTGCTGCCATATCAACAGCATAGCTGCCTCCGGCGGTCCAAGCATTTATGGTTGTGTTGGTCAGTGGCGTAATTGTGTCTAAAACATTGGGGGGACCAACTGAAGCTCCGGGGAGGGCCCAGAAAATTTTACTAATTTGAAATGCATTTCCTGCAATTCTACAGACTTTGGCATCACTGTTGAGCTTTCTTGAATACAGTAAAAGATAGACTAATGCTAAGTGACAAACTATTAATATATGTAGGCCTAAGTTTTGAACACAATTAAAACAGTTTTTTAATACCATCCTTTTCTCTATTGGTTATATATTTTTTCTTTTACAGTGTAATGTGTCTACTTGGAAAACAGGGTAACTACATAAATCTTAACAATGGAGTAAAGATCAACACAACCAACTATCCTACATGAAACATGCATGACTGCACACATATTACATTCTCTTGTTTAAAGACCACTAGCCTTGTATTGTGGATCTGTAATGCTCCATTAACGTACATTTTCACATCTACCAAGTCACATGAGAGCAAGCTAATGTAAAAGCACATTACAATATAAACCAGAAGATAATTAATGAGGACTTGAGACTGATACAATTCAAATTATTCAACAGAGTTTATTATTATGGTACCCCACAGGTCTGTGTGTGTGTGTGCTAAATGTTATTGAAGTGATGCATCTATTCAAACAGCAGTCACCATTAGTGTGTGGCTACAGGTGTTTATGGTCCAGCTATAAGACAGCAGAGCTGTTTTTAAGTATTTTGGTGCAACTCCAAGTCAAGTCTCAAGTCATTCGAGGCAAGTCCAAGTCAAGTCTCAAGTCACTTGAGACGAGTCTCAAGTCAAGTCACAAGTCTTTCAGGGCTTACTGTTAAGTCTTCATAATTGCAAGTCAAGATGCAAGTCTTTCAGGTATGTGAATGCTGACTATGCCCATTACAATGACATGGGACCAGTTCTTGCTTTTTTAAAGTTTAACTTTTTTTATTCTATTCTTTTTCTTTGCTGCGTACCTGGCTAGAACATGACATTAGACAGTGGATAACACCATGATAGCAATGATCCCATGTACAGAGATGGAGTGAGCAGATTATTTTTCCAGCTGGGTTCTAATGCTACCGTCCCTTACAGTTTGAGGGCTTTTATTTTACAACTTTAATTTTGCTAGTTAATTTGATGCCCACTCACTGGGTTCAGAGGTATCAAACACAAGGCAGAGTCCAGTTTGGGATGAGGTTGGGATATGATTGGCATGCTTGGTGATTGATGACATATGTGGTTTCGATAGTGAATGTCTCGTATCACAAATAAACTGAATGAACGATGAAGTGGCGTATGAATTTGGCCGTATAGGATTTAGCAGACATTGATCTGACCGTATTTTGTATTGCAAATGAATGTAATGACTCAACTTACATTGGCAAGAACGCAAAAAGACAATCAATTGTTAAACTGAAGATCCAGATTCAATCGAGGCTGTCAGACACGACAACCTCTTCCTCCATTCACAGCGATCTCGTGGGTGTGTGTTACACGCCCCGCGCATCCAAGCTGCTTATAAGGATTGTGCAATTGGGAAGGACAATCAGAAAGGGAGGAGTGTGTGTGATGGCCAGGAAAAAGGAGACTTACAGGGAATTCTTCACATAAATATTGCAATTATTTCCTATCAGACATTGTTGGACAAAATGGACTGCAGCTTAACTCTATTCATATACATTTATTATGCCACACAATTTCTCTAATTTCTCTGAGTTGTTCGCCGCTTTCATCCCGGTGCAGCTGGACCGGCTGGAGGCTTGGCGTGTTTATGCTTCAAGGCTGTTAGACAACATTTAGGCCTATATCACACACACACACACACACACACACACACACACACACACACCTAAGAAACATGTGACATCCAATTGCACATAAATTTTTACTTATTTTACATACATTCGTTTTCAAAAGATTGACTTGTAAATGCATGCATCTACAAGCCTACTCCAAATAGAAAAAAAGTTCTACGTAATAGGCTAAAAATAATTTAAAATAAACCAAACTCATTTTTGGCATTCAATTGGCAGCTTGGCCCACTGTTTCTCCTCCACCGATCAGAACATGGCTTCGCTTCACCATTCTAACCAATTATGACATCACTGGATGGAGCTGGACTCTGCTCTACCAATCAGAGCCTGTCTCAGCTGCACTGATGACATCACAATCAGAATTCTGATGTGTTTGGTCACAGCAGCTCAGGGCATAAAAAGCCCCACTTGAGGTCTTCAGCTTCATACCTTACCACACTGTGTGGTAAGATATACTCCCCTGGGCGCTGGTACAGCTGTTGCTTGGATGGCAGCAAGAGGCTCTCTTTGGGAACCTTTTTACATGCGTGTTTGGAAACTTTCTCTTATATTAAGTTAATAGTTCACTGAAATGTGTTTCTGAGAGAAATGAGGACCCTGTGAAAACACGCCTTCACATGATCGCAATCCTGTCAAAACCGGCACAAGACACTGAGAGATGGAGCAGGAGCAACAGATTGGTGGTGTCGCTCATGCCAGCTTTTTTTTTTATTTATATGGTTTTAGTTCTTTTTCTAGTTCATTTTGATAGTTTGGACCAGGTGGCGTGGCGGTTAGCGAACGCGTTTCATTGAAGAGCTGGTGGTTGGTACAAAGAGGCGCGGTTCGCGTCCTGCTGAAGCCAACCTGCCAGACGCTCCAAAGGTGTGGTCTGGCGGTTAGCGATGGCAGTTCGTTGAAGAGCTGGTGGTTGGTACGAAGAGACGCGGTTCGCCTCCCGCTGAAGCCAGCCAGTCCAAACGGTGGTCTGGTGGTCGTGGTTGAAGCACGGTTCACCTCCTGCTCAAGCGACGGCGGTTCGTTGAAGAGTTGGTGATTGGTACGAAGAGACGCGGTTCGCCTCCTGCTGAAGCCAGCCAGTCCAAACGGTGGTCTGGCAGTTGCGGTTGAGGCGCCTGCCTGTCACGCAGGAGACAGGGGTTCAATTCCCCGACGGGGAGACAAGCTTCCCTGAATTTCTATCTATCTTATCTTACAGGGTTGTAGGCCTTTGTCAAAGTCAACAGTAAGAGCTTTACCAGGGGCTCCAGGGAACGTGCTGTGTGCTGCCGCTGCTGCTCCTGCTGCTGCAGCAGTACTGTTAAGCCAGGTGGTATTAGTCAGTAGTGGCAAGCAACAACACTGCTGCTGCTACTACTACAGCTGCTGCAGCAGTATAGGCCTAGTAGTGGTAGTTCCAGTTGTTCGAATTACAGATATCGTTTTGGCTAGTCATAATGTAATGATAGATATTGTAAATTAGCATTTAAGATATCTCTAATTACATTATGACTAGTCAAAATGCTAATTTAATTTATCTTTTATTACATTATGACTAGTCAAAATGCCAATTTAAGATATCTCTTATTACATTATGACTAGTCAAAATGCTAATTTAAGATATCTTTTATTACATTATGACTAGTCAAAATGCTAGAGGTGTCAAACACAAGGCAGAGTCCAGTTTGGGATGAGGTTGGGATATCATTGGCATGCTTGATGATTGATGACATACCGTAATTCCTCTAATATTGGCCCGGGCCTTTATTTACCTCAACTGCAGAGGGTACCAGGCCTTTATTGGAAGCAGGCTTATATTAGAGACAGGCCTTTATTTCTAATTCCCTCTGTTTGATAAGTATATTTGCTCATATTTTAGTACGAAGCCTCCTTGTTTTCTGATCTGCTTCTGTTGGGGTACGTTAGGTAGCCGTTTTTTTGTTACTGCAATGCATTACGATAATTACGGTATTACGGGCGCGGTGGAGAGGACAGCGGCGGAGAGAGGAGACGGACACGGTCCAGCCATATACTAGGTTTTGACCTAGTCTTGTTTCCTTTGTTTTTTTCCCCGGCCTGTATTTGAGGCCGGCCTTTATTTGTTCGTGTCGACCACGGCCCCGGCCATTATCGGAGACCCGGCTTTTAATTGACTACCACCCACTATTAGAGGAAATACGGTATGTGGTTTCGATAGTGAATGTCCCGTATCACAAACAATCTGAATGAATGATGACGTGGCGTATGAATTTGGATACTGTGCGTCGGCCGTATAGGATTTAGCAAAAATACAAGAGTACGGAGAATATCACCGGTAGATCCTGGACCTTCGTCTGGATGGTGAGCGATTGAAAGCTTATTTCAGGAATTCAGTGGCATCTGGTAGTCTTTATAATTTGGGGATGAAATGTCCTACAAATCAATATATTTGCAGCCATCCACAGCTCGTCTCTCTTCTATCTGCTCCATTGTCTTCACTATCGGCGGACAGCAACCGGATACAGATAGGAGGAAATACGAAGCGGGCCAATCACCGTTCTTGTGGTCGTGCATCGCCCTACGTGTGGTTACATTTTTGAAGAGGTGCACGTAAGCCACGGCGGGTCCCTCTGCGGGTGACGCCGGACCTACTCCCTACCCCCACTTAAGCCTCACAGAACGTCGTCCAGCTGAGGGCCAAAAGAAATGTTACACAAGAAAACCACGTTTTTAACCCTAAATGGGAATTAGATTACATGTTTTCTGAGTTTCGGGGCAAACCGCAATGTTTGGTGTGCTTACAGACCGTGTCGGCGATGAAAGATTTGAAATATTTTTGAAATCACATTTCAAATCTTTCAACCCAGTTTTGTATTAATATTGTCTTTATTCTGTTTATCCTCATCTTTGATATGAAGTAATATGGAATACATTCATGATACTATGATGAAAGGAAGAGAAGTGTTTGTGCCTTCTGAATGTATGAATATTACTAACTGTAGTAATATGTAGCACTTGAAATGGGAAAATGTTGTTTTATTGAATATTGTCTTTACTCTGTCCTAAATGTATTTGCTGACATCTGAGTAATAATAACCTTTTCTAGACAAATAAAATTGCACTTTCTTAAAACAATCCTTATTGTGAGATTATTATAATGTTCAAAAATGGCTTGACTACAGGTGTGTGTGGGTGTGCACGCGTGCCTTCCGGTCCCCTGATAATCAGTTCTACATTTTGTGGCCCCCACCACCACCCAAGTTGCCTGTCTATAGCACACGGGTGCATAGGCTAGACAGGCACCCACACTTACACACAAACAATACTTTCTCAATCTCTGGTAATATTAAAGTTCTCTCTGTTTGTGTTGTCTCACCTCACTGCTTCTCTTCCTTCATGCCCTCCTACTGTCCTCCGAAAACTCAGCGACAGACCCACCAGACAAATGACTTGTGTGATCCACAGTGATCCACAATACTTCAACAGCCCTCGCCCTTCCCTACCTCCTCCTGGAGACCCCTTTCCCCATCTTCTTTCTCTTAGAGAAGTCATCTGATTTTGATGCTTCATGATAGACTGTTGGATGTTTTCATGGTGCTATAAAATTTGTTTCCTCAGCAATACTCTTTCTGGGGAGGCGGTTGTGTCACAGTAGCAGTTCAGTATTTTTGAACTTTTGTTTTGAGCAGCAATTGGGCTGCACTTGAGATTGAAGGATGCTGTCTGTACACACGTTTCTCTCTGACTGGTTGCCTTGAGCAGGATGTGAAGGACTGCTCCGGAGCTGTTAATATGTATGATATGGTCAGTGGAAGTCTTAGGGAGTTTAATTTAATTTCTTGAGGAAGTTGAGGTTGGCCTTGGCACACCTTGGAGATAGACAGGACACTTTGCATTCACCCAGCAGCTTCTTACACAGTAGTACAAGCACAGTGTTTCTCTGGATCTTTACTTTCACTGCAAGGCGAGGAAATCCTGGCAGTTCAGACTCCTCTCTGGTGAGAAGTGTATTGACCTGCTGGGAGATGCAGAAAATAACCCATGGTGAAATCATTCCAATGTCTCAAGTGTTAATATATCAACAAGTCATTATGCATGTTTATCAGAAGGAGATCAGTGCCAGTGCCTCACGCATGGCAGTCTTGTAACACTCATGGATTGTGATATTCCTGTCTGCTTGCAGGATGGTCCTCTCTGCTCTGCAATAGGCTTTTATTAGGTTTTATCACCTGGTGGCTCTGAGACAGTTTCACACTCCTGTGCAGACAACAGAAGGAGTTATGGGGGCAGGAGGCAGCTGGAGAACAGTAGAGCATACGCATATAATGGAATAGAAAATAGAAAATAGCACTTTAATTATTCCATCCGTTGTCATTTCCAATAAGGAATATAGCCACTGTCCTGACAGTAGTAGAAAGTATCAATGAACATGTGGTTCTTGAGGTCCAGCATAACATTCATAGTTTGAAGTGGATTCTTTTTAACTAACAGTATGTTATTTGATATCTTGTCAACAACACTATGCACTCAATAATGGACATTTTGTGTTATGTGTGCAGTATTTTTTGAATAAGCTGTTCCAACCTCTTCGGACTTCTTTGTAAATACACAATATCCCAAATGTTTATTATACTGTCCTCGCAATGAGTAGTCCTTATTCAAAGCTAGACAGTTAGCTAACAGTGTGAAGTCCTCCAATAAACACAAGGCGTAACTTTTCTTGGATATTTAATGAAGATCCACAGATTTACTGTAAAAGGATAAATAGTGTCCAAGGCAACAACGTTGAAGACAAATTGCAGCAGGAGAAGCAGTCACACGTGCTCTCTACCCTGCCTCATTAACTCTGAGGGAAATTCCCTGCTCTACAACTACTGCTGTTGAATGACCAGGAGGGGGCACTGCAGTACACAAAAATCTACTTAGCTATTATACATGCACTCAAACAGAGAACATTTATATAAAATTATTATTCCATGCAAATGGATATCAAAATACCATTCTATTCAATTTACCTTATAATCTGTAGGACACTATGCAGTTATAGTATAAGTTTACTCTATTGGCTCTGACATAAATTTGAAACTTCTATCTTTTGAAGTTATTTTTTATAACTTCAAAAAATGCTAATTCGGTGTTGGCACTGACCTAGGAGCAGAAAAGTAACTAGGTACTTGACAGTAATTATGTGGAGATGTTCAATTCACAATCATGTAATTAAATGGCTGCAAATTTACATTCAAACCATCAAAATCAACACAGCCCAATCGGTTACATAAGCAAATAATGGGTTCATAGCTGGTGTGCTGGGGCCAGTTTTGCTTGAGGCATTCATATATTATTTTGAAGCATGCTGCAATATTCTCCCTAAAGACACAACAAAGTAATTATTTATGAAAACAACTAAGAACAAGTTCTACATTAGTATACAGTAAGCTTGAAAGTGCTACCTTCTCTAATGCTTTTCTCTTTGTCCTCTGTCTGTTTGTGGCTTGATGTCACTTCATGACGTTTTATGTTATCCAGCCTTTAGTTTGTGCTTGGCTGTTTCATGCGACCACAATGCTTTCGGCATAGGTAACATGTCCTCATTATGTCTGAGCCAGGCAAATGTGTTTTGCCATTGATGGTCAAAACCACTGGCTCTGTGTTTATTAGAAGATCTGGGAAGAGATGTGAATAAAAAGTGACGTTAAAATCACTCTTATACTATAACTTATACTATAACACTTATAAAATCACTCATGAAACTTAAACGTCAGCTTTGTGTTAAGACTCAGCAACTGAGCCATAATAACACCCTCACCTTGACTCCTCATCCTGCTCTCTGATCCTCTCCATTATCGGTCCCTTCCACTTCCTGCGGTGAAGTGGAAGGGGCCGATGAAGTGGAACTTCAGACCTGACAAATTTACCACATCCCGTTTGTGATCTGAGTTATAGTTTTTAATGGCCAGTAACGATCAGATGATGCCGCCACTGTATTTCACCCGCCCTCTTCCCGATTCTCTTCCTCACAAACTCTCTTTTTAAAGTAATCGCTGATTCTACAAGCCATATCTGCAAAGTTGAAAACATAGGATGTAATTTAGGAAACGTTTTTAAAATATTGGACGTACTTGCAAAAGAAATAAAGGTGCAAAGGAAAACATGACTCGCCTGTTCGAACACAGCTACGAAATAGCAGAGTGACGTTTGAGCACACACTCCTGCTGTTGGTCAAATTACACTCATCACTCATCAAATTACAGCTTGTTTCTTCCTCTTCGGCAACTTTCCAGGTGCATTGTGCTCAGTGCTTGAAGTGGAAAAAAATAAGTGCTGGTACTTCTACAGTGAATTAAAGATACTAGAAGATATTGCTGATGTGCAAAACATGTATTTAATTCATCAGGGGGACCACCATTTCAATTATTAGAGGCAAAAATAATTGACTATCTATACTAGCTTTGGTGTGTGGTGCAATGAAGTCATCAGGCCTGCAATGGAGAACTCTAAGTAGCTGGGGGGCGATGAAGACAAGGAGACTCCACATCTATCTATCAGAGGAGACATGTGCTGGTCTCTTGCTATTAAACTGGCACTCCATGTTTCCTATGGACTCACACAACCGACACAGACATAGCTAGAAAAGGGAGTTAGAACAAAATTTTGAGAGTAGTTAGCTATGCAGGTGGCAATGAATTCAGTCAAGAGATATACTGCTGTGTTAGATTAACCAAATAGGCTATTCTAAACAATCAGTAGACAGTTAGGTTATATTATCTGATTGACTATTTGATGGTAGCATACATTCAGCAAGCACTAGATATTTTTGGGAGGACAAACACTGTTATTCATAATGAATAAGATGTTCACATACTTACAGAAATGGCACCAGTATGTCCTGGGGTTAAACTGAATTGTCAGGTTCTTTGACTGCTGTTTCATCAGCACCTCTCCTTTCCTTTGGCAGGCAGAGGCTGAAAGAGACACAGAGAGATAGAGGCAGAGATGTGGCGATGAATTCAGTGAGGATATCACATTAAATGGTAAATTAATTCAGCTTGTCACCTATTGTACTTTAGAATAATGAAACACATCAGCAAGGTTGACCAAATACTCATTGCCAAAGACAGAAGTAGCCTAAACAGAAATATTAATTCTTACTCAGAAAAAAAATATTCTGCATGCACTAAATATTATAAGACAATAGTGATGATATCCATCAGAAATAAGATGTTAACCTACTTAAAAAAAAGGCTCCAGCAGGTCTTGGGGTCAGCTGTGCTTGAATGGTGAGGGACTTCGCATTTTTCATCCTTTCCCGACAGGTGAAGCAGGCAGGCGAGAGCGGGAACAGGGGCATGTTCAATTGTCATAACATAGCAAACAGGAAGTAACAGAAGGAAACGGGGCGTTGAACGCAATGAGGTTTTATGAGCAAACATATCGTTCAACCGGAAAACGTTTTGCACCGCTTTGAACGTGCCCCAGGTGAGCCAAATGGCGTCACACAGTGCCCCTCAAAATGTTTAGTTTTGTGTAGTAGGCAGACATGAATAAAAACAGTGTGCTGCAGTACTCTTAAAAGTTGATTTGTTTTTAGTGCTGTTTGACTTGTTTTTAGTTTGTATGCCTACAAAAGATGTACCAGGTATTACAACTCTTACCCTGTCAATTTCGTGCACGAAATTGATTACATGGCACAAAATTGATTTTGTAGCACAAAGTGCATTTTTGTAACACTAAATCTAATTCTAACAAGACTAAGAGTCTAACAGCCCCGCAGAGTTGTGTGGAAGTGAACTCTGGTCTCCATCTAACTCCCTGTACCACACTTTCATCCGCATGACCAAATGGTGAACAGAGCAACTGACCGACTGTCAATGTGATCCATAGAGCCCCTGTTGTTGCAGGGCTAAAAACACCTTATTTGATTTTGTCCACAAAACGCAGAAACAACACTTCATTTGTACAAAATTTAGTTTGTGACTTTTGACTTAATGGACAAAAATGAAGACGCTATTTTCATTTCATGAAGGGAATAAGCATATGTTTAAATTCAATTATGTATTTATATAGATTTATTCATTTGTATTAACATTACCAAGTTTATTTCATGGTACAAGATCCATTTCGTTAAACACGTGGCAAGCATTTTGTGGATGAAAATGTATGCCATACACAAAATGAAGGGTTAGCACACTCTATAAGTATTTGTCACATTTTACATTGTTTCACGCTCAAGTTAGATCAACACTATAGTTATTGAATATTTAACTAAACTGGAGGAAAGGGAAGGTTTGGAACCACAGAGTGAGATAAACTTTATCCTTTTCTTTTACTTTAGCTATTTCAGCGATTTAAAGGATAAGGCCGGTGTTTTTTAATGCATTGCTTACCGTCAACAAATCCTATGAAAATAACAAAATCAACAATGCGTTTGCTCTACTCCCGTTACTTTCTGACTTCCCACGTACCGTTTTTAGCCGTCAACCCAGAAGTCATTGGCTCCAATTGTAAGCTAAAAACCTTGAAATACAGCTCACAAAGTCATAGTTTACATTTTAAAAATCGCTAACTGTTACCACGAAAAGTCAGACTGTTGTAGTTATTACCAAATCAAATTCAAATGGGAACAAATTCTTCATTACGCCGGGGACTTTCCTGAGATCGCAAAGTGTTTACAGCCGGCTTATTAAGTTGTTTGAGGAAAAAGTCAGCTGGCCGGGTGCATCGTGATGATGAAATATGTTGCCCAGAGCAACGGCATGGCTCTGTGACGTGTTTTTAATTGTTTTTTTAATACAATGGACTTCTATGGCTGCTGGGACATGGCTTCATTGGGCACCAGCTACATGGACGAGATTTACTGGCAAAACAAAATCATTGCTGATTTTGTTATTTTCATAGGATTTGTTGACGGTAAGTAATGCATTAAAAAACACCGGCCTTATTCTTTAAGTTAGCTCTGTATAGGAAAAATTAGATTGCAAAAGCTACTGGATAATGACTAGGGTTGCCAACTCAATGTGACCAAATTCCTATGCCTGTTTTCCTCTCATCATTAGGCAATGCCAAATGCCAAAAACTACGTGTTCCTCTCACCATTACGCAATGCCAAATGCGCAATGTGCATGCCCCATTAACTATCATCACACATTGCCAATTACTAATTACGCAACCTACAACCAAGAAAAACAACACAGTAAATATGTAAAAAGCATAGCCCAGCAAAAAGTCATGAAAATAAACTAATAATTTTCATGACTAATAACGACAGCTACTGGTCACAAAAGTTTAAACAGACTTTTTTTTGACGACTCTCCCGCCCTGCTGGCTGCTGCTCTGTATGTGTTTCGTGTTTGTCCTGCAGGAGCCTGGTGGGCTGGGTCGTCGTCGGTGCTGATGGATAATTCTCACCATCACATTCTATCTTGATCTGCTTCTGTTTACCAGTAGTTTGGATAGTCTAGAAAAACTTCTCTCTTCGTATATAGGAAGACCTGTTTTTAATTGAGGTCGTCTGTGTTGAAGTGCGGTTTTTAATAGGCCAAATTATTAGTAGGCTAAGGTGTGTGTCATTTGTCAAATATATGAATGTTAATATCAATAGGTTAATGAAAAACCTATCTTATCTAGGACTGTTTTCAACTTAGGCCTAATATAACAGAAAAGTGATATTATGTTTTTCTGCAAAATACCAGTACCTCTTGACAAGGCAGAGGTTTTGACAACCCCAGTTTTCCCACACTGTGTAAGTGCTATTGTTTCCATAATTCCACTTGTCACCATGTTCTTTAAACCAATTCACCTGTGCAACTGTGTTCAATGTTTACCAAATTCCCCTGCTCCACAGAGACTTTCCAAATGCTCCTCAAGACCCAACCACTTTGCACTCACAAAGGATGACGACCCTGTCCTGTAGTTCGATGATGAAAATATATCACCTGCTAAACTGTATATGTTGCCATATTTGTAGGTGCTTGGCACTCTGTGAATTCTCCCATTTTGATAGAGTACAATTGAACAGTGAAATAAGAGCCGAGTTCTCTGAAATTGACATTGTGCTTTGCTTAATTAGGGGAAGCAAACTTTTCTTGGCTATTACTCAAACTCAAAATGACTAACAGCGATAGGTTCATGAGTGAGAGCTTTGAGAAATATGGAAATATGGTGAAACATTGCAGAAACAGTATGTTTGTATCAAAACAATTCTAAAGATAAGGACAACTGTTTGCCAGCAACTTGCCATTCTGTAAGCCATTTTCTCATCATGTTTAATTCTGTGTCACGGTTATTGGAATGATATTCACCTAGCACCCATGAACAGGTCCATAATCCTTAACACATAACTTCAAACGTAAGTGCAAAAGCATATTCATAGTGCACCACTTTTTACTGTATCTCTTTTCAAAAGATGTGCAGAGGCTTTCCAGACACCTATGAGCATCCTCAGGTTCTGCATCATTAATAACTCAAGAGCACAACAACTGGGGCTGCTGACCCAAAAACTCTCCATAAAGCGTAGTCCTCCTCAGGTATTACACCTTGGAGGGCAAAAGTCGAATAAACACCGACCCTGAGTTTCCATTGGGCAGCAGTGAATTCTTCTAAAGCTGCTTTTATTTTTGAAGGTATCCCAGAGTCTCTGTTAGGTGGCAGTTTCACAGAGTTTACCCTTTCTGGAGTAGTCAAAAAACCCTCCTTAGAAATAACACCTCCTTCTTTCCAAACTTGCATTACTCGTTTGGCTGTGCAGCCCTCAAGCTATGCATAGTTATGCATAGGATCAATCACATACATCCGCATAGCATCACAATATGGCAAATCATGCAGGCAGCTGTACCTGTTCCTGGCTCCATATTTACTTTCAATTTCAGCTTCCTGGGTCTTGTTTACTGCCCTCTTTAATGCAGTGTATCTGCAGTGATCCCTGCTACTTCTAAGGGGCCAAGTTTCATCAAACCCTGAATAATCTACTTTATTGTCCTTCGTGCATAAAAATCTTTGAGACACTTGCTGCATCACATGGCCATATGGCCAAGAAAACACTGTCTTCCTTGCAGCAGGGATGTCATATGCTAAAAACAAAAGGGCAGCATGGAAAAATTGCTCCATCGCAGTATGATCATTAACATACACCCCAGCCCACAATTGTTTTAAGTCATTAACCAAGGGTTCCAAAAAAACATGTGTGTCCTTTTGGCTCATTGGGACCTGGTATAATTTATGTGATTATTATATTCTCTTCCTTATGCCTTTCCTCCCTTGGAAGATTCATCACAACAATGTACACAACCCCGACAGTCATTTACGTTTTTGTAAGGCTGGAACCAATCAGCATTAAGCTTAAGACCCAGATTTACAATCTCATGTAAAAAGTGTTTTCCATCAAACACCACAAACTCCTTCCACATTCCTTCATCAAATACATCGACACTTTTCACAAGATCCTCTGAAACCATGCCTCGTGAACATGTTGTCAATAGATTTGATCAAACTCCAGTAACAAAACATTTTTTGGGGGTAGAGCAATTCTTGTCCATCTTTCCCAATGACAGACCTCATTAGAACTGTGTCACGTTTCTTGCAGAATCTTCTCTCAGGGTCTTGGACATGCTACAAAATTACATTTGTTGGACTTTTTTCTGACAATCTTCCCATTGCCCCCCCAAATTAATATTACAGCTTCTTCGAAGCTATAAACACAATGGTACTTTGGGCAAACCACACATTCATAAAATTGTCCTTATTTAGAGAGATTGTCCTTATTTAGAGAGTGCAGGGGAACTGCTTAGCAATGTTTTTCATTGGAGTTTCACAAAATACAATGCTCAGTGCTTGGAGGAAGACTGAGAAAGACTCTTAACATTGTCTCAAATTCCCAGTCAGATATGATGACTTAATTGGCTTACTTCTTTTTTGTGCTTGGGAATAATTTGCACCCATCTAAAGAGATCCAGGCCAAAATCTGTCTGTTTACTGTGAGTTCTAGGAAATGTCACAGCCCCAAAAAATCAGCCTGTTCATCCTCTGAAGAAGTGTTTTACAACTCATGTCCAACTGAATGAACACCATATGAACAACTTCAGATTTCCAATATAAACACCAGCAAGTCTCGGAGGAACATCTATGAACAAGCATGTGCTCAGGTTGGAAAAAGACATACTATGCACTACAAACTATACCACTGAATGGGACTATTGTAAGATATTTGCTTTGCTAAAGCAAAACATGTAGATTTGATTGAGAGGATGGAGGAATTGGGCCACTTCATAAACTTTCACACAAAAACTTGTTTTATTCTCCTTGAGGTAATTATGTTTGACTGGCCTCACTGTCTTCCCCCGTTAAAGTCATAGGTGCAGAAGCAGGCTAATGGCACACATTTAAAAGCTAAGCTAACTAGTTACTTGTCATTATGTTTTGGGAATTTGGACAATGGAATGCATCTTTTTGATTAGTTGACTGGTTGGTCATTTAGGTCTTTAATTGATGGATCATTTAATTATTTTTTTTCATTATTATTTTTTTTTTTACTTGTTGGACAGATGGAGCACCATTTTAAGATAGCTGGGGCATTGCACCCTCAAATTAGCACACTTTCTTGTCATAACAGAACACAGTGACTGTTAAACAAAACAGCACAAAAATGAATTTTCTCCTGGTATACTTGCCTGCCCTTCTAATTTACAGAAGAATTCAACTGGCGGAGTAAAACAGTTGGTGTCACTCACTCTGAAAATGAGTTTTTAGTGTGTAATATCGTGTAATATACTGAAATTTACTTCCAAACTCTAGGTGTTTGAATTAACAAAGAAAGCAACAGCAACGCCACGCCTGGCAGCATTTTCACGCGCGCGTGCGCAGTTGGATTTTAGCGTGGTGGGTGGAGAGGAATTTTTTGTTTATTTTCTTGGCCAGCTAGCTAACCAGTAGCTGCTGCGTTGTTACAGTGTGCAAAACAACCAATTTTCGCCAAGTGCAATACGATGGACAGATAATGAAATGTACGCCGTAAGCTAATATGCAATTGCACCATTTGTTGAGCTAGTTAATGTTGGCCATCAAGAGTGTATTTAATCAGAGAAGACTAACTAGCGAGCTAGCGTTAAGTTAGTGGATGTGTTCTTGTTAGCTTATTGCTAACTAGCTAAAATAACGTTAACGTTAGCTAGTAAGCGTAGTTAAATCTAACTGACGCCGCTAAATTACAATCTGCCACTGCCTCTAACGTTACTGTGTGGACAAGTCACTGTAAGTCTGTAACTTCAGCTTTTGGCTATATGTTTGTTTCAGCTTATGTTAGGTGACGAAAGCTAACCAGCTAACATTATATACTATTATATATAGTATATATATAACATTATAACATTATATATTAA